>NC_092729.1:49335883-49458383 GCF_047496885.1 Scyliorhinus torazame
TTCCTGCCTATGTCGTTAGTACCAATATGTACAACGACCTCTGCCTGTTTTCCCTCCCCCTTCAGGATTCCATCTACCCGTTCGGAGACATCCTGGACCCTGGCACCAGGGAGGCAACATACCATCCTGGAGTCTCTTTCACGTCCACAGAAGCGCCTATCTGTGCCCCTGACTATAGAGTCCCCTATTACTATTACTTTTCTGCGCTTTGACCCTCCCTTCTGAACATCAGAGCCAGCCGTGGTGCCACTGCTCTAGCTGCTGCTGTTTTCCCCTGTTAGGCTATCCCCCCCGACAGTATCCAAAGGGGTATATCTGTTCGAGAGGGGGACAACCACAGGGGATTCCTGCACTGACTGCCTGCCCTTTCTGGTGGTCACCCATTTCTCTGCCTGCACCTTGGGTGTGACCACATTTACATAACTGCGATCTATGACGCTTTCCGCCACCTGCATGCTGCTAAGTGCATCCAATTGCTGCTCCAACCGAACCATGCGGTCTGTGAGGAGCTGCAGTTGGGTGCACTTTCTGCAGATGAAGCCATCCGGGACGCTGGAAGCCTTCCGGACCTGCCACATCTCACATTCAGAGCACAGCACCCCTCTAACTGACATTGCGTCAATTAATTAAAATTAACATTTGTCTTTTTTTTTAATACTTTTTTTTTAAATTGCAAAGTCAATTATCTGTTTCCTAGCACGAGATTTCTAATAGAAATGCGATAGCTAACTATAATACTCTCTATATTATAAAACTATAATATCATTATTTACGGTGGTTCCTGCGCAGAATAACATTATTTACAGTGGTCCTTGGGTAGTATATCCATATCTACAATGGTCACCGGGTAGTATGTCATCATTTCCAATGGTCCCTGGGTAGAATATCATTATTTTCAATGGTCCCTGAGTGGTATATCAGTATCTCCAATGCCCCTGGGTGCTATATCATTATTTACTGTGGTCCCTGGGGAGAATATCACCTTTTTCAATGGTCTCTGGGCAGTGTATCATTATTTACAGTGGTCCCTGATACTGTATCATTATTTAAAGTGGACCCTGGGCAGAATATCATTATTTACAGTGGTCCCTGGGCAGTATATCATTCTTGATTGTGGTCCCTGGGTAGAGTATCATTATTTACAGTGGTCCCTGGGTAGAATATCATTATTTATCGTGGTCCCTGCGGATTATATCATTCTTTACAGTGGTCCCTGGGTTGAATATAATTATTTAAAATGGTCCCTAGTAGTATATCATTATCTACAGTGGTCCCCGAGTAGAACATCATTATTTCTCGTGGTCCCTTGGTCGTATATAATTATATACTATGGTCCCTGGGCAGTATATCATTATTTACAGTGGTCCCTTGGTAGTATATCATTATTTACAGTGTTCCCTGGGTAGAATATCATTATTTTTAGTGGTCCCTGTGCAGTATCTCATTATTTACACTGGTCCCTGGGTAGAATATCATCAATTACAGTGGTCCCTGGGTAGTATATCATTATTTACAGTGGCCCCTGAGTAGAATATCATTATTGACAGTGGTCCCAGGGTAATATATCACTATTTACATTGGTCCCTGGGTAGAATATCATTATTTACAGTGGTCCCTGGGTAATATATCATTCATTACATTGGTCCCTTGGCAATGTCTCATTACATACTGTGGTCCCTGGGTAGTGTATCATTATTTACAGTGGACTCTGGATGGTGTACATTTAATTACATTGGTCCGTCGGTAGTATATCTTTTTTTACAGTGGTCCCTGGGTAGTATATCATTATTTACCGTGATCCCTGGGTTGTATATCATTATTTACCGTGATCCCTGGATTGTAACTCATTATTTACAGTGGACTCTGGATGGTGTATCTTTAATTACAGTGGTCCCTCGGTAGTGTATCTTTATTTAGAGTTGTCACTGGATAGTATAGCATTATTTACTGTGGTCCATGGGTAGAATATCATTATTTACAGTGGTCCCTGTGCAGCATATCTTTATCTACCGCGATCCCATGGCAAAATATCATTATTTACAGTGGTCCCATGGTAAAATATCATTATTTACAGTGATCCCTGGGGAGAATATCATTATTTACAGGGGTCTGGATTGTCTATCATCCTTTACAATGGACTCTGGATGGTGTATCTTTAACTACAGTGGTCCTTCGGTAGTATATCTTTATTTAGAGTTGTCACTGGATAGTATATCATTCTTTACAGTGGTCCCTTAGTAGAATATCAATATTTAAAGTGGTCCCTGGGTAGTATATCATTATTTACAGTGGTCCCTGGGTAGTATATAATTATTTACAGTGGTCCCTGGGTAGAATATCATTATTTATAGTGGTCCCTGCGTATTATATCATTCTTTACAGTGGTCCCTCAGTAGAATATCATTCATTACAGTGGTCACTGGGTAGAATATCATTATTTAAAGTGGTCCCTGGGGAGTAAATCATTATTTACAGTGCTCCCTGGGTAGTATATCATTATTTACAGTGGTCCCTGGGCAGAATACCATTATTTATAGTGGTCCCTGCGTATTATATCATTCTTTACAGTGGTCCCTTAGTAGAATATCAATATTTAAAGTGGTCCCTAGTGGTATATCATTATCTACAGTGGTCCCTGGGTAGAACATCATTATTTCTAGTTGTCCCTTGGTAGTATATCATTATTTACTGTTGTCCCTGGGCAGTATATCATTATTTACAGTGGTCCCTGAGTAGTATATCATTATTTACAGTGGTCCCTGGGTAGTATATCATTATTGACAGTGTTCCCTGGGTAGAATATCATTATTTACCGTGGTCTCTGTGTAGTATCTCATTATTTACGGTGGTCCCTGTGTAGAATATCATTATTTACAGTGGTCCCTGGGCAGTATATCATTCTTGATTGTGGTCCCTGGGTAGAGTATCATTATTTACAGTGGTCCCTGGGTAGAATATCATTATTTATCGTGGTCCCTGCGGATTATATAATTCTTTACAGTGGCCCCTGGGTTGAATATAATTATTTAAAATGGTCCCTAGTAGTATATCATTATCTACAGTGGTCCCCGAGTAGAACATCATTATTTCTAGTGGTCCCTTGGTAGTATATCATTATATACTATGGTCCCTGGGCAGTATATCATTATTTACACTGGTCCCTGGGTAGTATATCATTATTTACAGTGTTCCCTGGGTAGAATATCATTATTTTTAGTGGTCCCTGTGCAGTATCTCATTATTTACACTGGTCCCTGGGTAGAATATCATCAATTACAGTGGTCCCTGGGTAGTATATCATTATTTACAGTGACCCTGAGTAGAATATCATTATTGACAGTGGTCCCAGGGTAATATATCACTATTTACATTGGTCCCTGCGTAGAATAACATTATTTACAGTGGTCCCTGGGTAATATATCATTCATTACATTGGTCCCTGGGTAATGTCTCATTACATACTGTGGTCCCTGGGTAGTGTATCATTATTTACAATGGACTCTGGATGGTGTACATTTAATTACATTGGTCCGTCGGTAGTATATCTTTTTTTACAGTGGTCCCTGGGGAGTATATCATTATTTACCGTGATCCCTGGGTTGTATATCATTACTTACCGTGATCCCTGGATTGTAACTCATTATTTACAGTGGACTCTGGATGGTGTATCTTTAATTACAGTGGTCCCTCGGTAGTGTATCTTTATTTAGAGTTGTCACTGGATAGTGTATCATTATTTACTGTGGTCCATGGGTAGAATATCATTATTTACAGTGGTCCCTGTGCAGCATATCTTTATCTACCGCGATCCCATGGCAAAATATCATTATTTACAGTGGTCCCATGGGAAAATAATATTATTTACAGTGATCCCTGGGTAGAATATCATTATTTACAGGGGTCTGGATTGTCTATCATCCTTTACAATGGACTCTGGATGGTGTATCTTTAACTACAGTGGTCCTTCGGTAGTATATCTTTATTTAGAGTTGTCACTGGATAGTATATCATTATTTACTGTGGTCCATTGGTAGAATATCATTATTTCCAGTGGTCACTGTGCAGCATATCTTTATCTACCGCGATCCCATGGTAAAATATCATAATTTACAGTGGTCCCATGGTAAAATATCATTATTTACAGTGGTCCCTGGGTAGAATATCAATATTTACAGTGGTCCCTGGGTAGTGTGACATTATCTACAGTGGTCCCTGGGTTGTATCTCATTACGTCCAGCGTTCCCTGGGTAGAATATCGTTATAAACAGTGGTTCCAGGGTGGCATATCATGTTTTACAATGGCCCCTGGGTAGTATAGCATTATTTACAGTGGGCCCCGGGTAGTATTTCATTATTGACAGGGTTCCCTGTTCAGTACATCATTATTTGCAGTGGTCCCTGGATAGTATATCCTTATTTACAGTGGTCCCTGGATAGTATAACATTATTTACAGTGGTTCCTGTGTAGAATATCATTATTTACAGTGGTCCCTGGGCAGTATATCATAATTTACAGTGGTTCCTGTGTAGAATATCATTATTTACAGTTGTCCCTGGGTAGTATATCATTTTCCACAGTGGTCTCTGGGCAGTATATCGTTATTTACAGTGGTCCCAGAGTAAAATATCATTATTTACAGTGGTCCCTGGGTAGAATATCAATATTTACAGTGGTCCCTGGGTAGTGTGACATTATCTACAGTGGTCCCTGGGTTGTATCTCATTACGTCCAGCGTTTCCTGGGTAGAATATCGTTATAAACAGTGGTTCCAGGGTGGCATATCATTTTTTACAATGGCCCCTGGGTAGTATAGCATTATTTACAGTGGGCCCCGGGTAGTCTTTCATTATTGACAGGGTTCCCTGTTCAGTACGTCATTAATTGCAGTGGTCACTGGATAGCATATCCTTATTTACAGTGGTCCCTGGATAGTATAACATTATTTACAGTGGTTCCTGTGTAGAATATCATTATTTACAGTGGTCCCTGGGCAGTATATCATAATTTACAGTGGTTCCTGTGTAGAATATCATTATTTACAGTTGTCACTGGGTAGTATATCATTTTCCACAGTGGTCCCTGGGCAGTATATCGTTATTTACAGTGGTCCCAGGGTGTTATGTCATGATTTACCATGTTACCTGGACAGTATGTCATCAATTATAGTGTGCACTGTGTAGTACATCTTTATTCACAGTGGACCATGGGCAGTATGTCATTATTTGCAGTGGTCCCTGGGTAGTATATCATTATTTAAAGGGGTCTGGATTGTCTATGATTATTTACAATTGTCGCTTGGTGATATATAATTATTTGCAGTGGTCTCTGGGCGGTATATCATTATTTATAGTGGTCCCTGGGTAACATATCATTATTTACAGTGGTCCCAGTGTAGTGTAGTATTATTTACAGTGGTCCCAGAGTGATACATCATGATTTACAGTGGTCCCTGGACATTATGTCATCAGTTATAGTGTGCCCTGTGTAGTACCGCTTAATTTACAGTGGAGTCTGTGAAGTATTTCATTATTAACAGTCGTCCCAGGGTAGTATATCAGTATTTACAGTGGTCTCTGCGAGATATATCATTCTTCACACAGTGGTCCCTGGGCAGTATATCATTATTTACAGTGGTCCCTGTTTAGAATATCATGAAATACAGTGGTCTCTGAGCAGTATATCATTATTTACAGTGGTCCCTGAGTAGAATATCATTATTTACAGTGGTCCCTGGGTAGAATATCATTATTTACAATGGTCCCTGGATAGTACATCATTATTGACAGTGGTCCCTGGGGAGAATATCATTATTTACAGTGGTCCCTGGGTAGTATATCATTATTTACAGTGGTCCCTGTTTAGAATATCATGAAATACAGTGGTCTCTGAGCAGTATATCATTATTTACAGTGGTCCCTGAGTAGAATATCATTATTTACAGTGGTCCCTGGGTAGAATATCATTATTTACAATGGTCCCTGGATAGTACATCATTATTTACAGTTGTCCCTGGGTAGCATATCATTATTTACAGTGGGCCTTAGGTAGTATCTCATTATTTACAGTGTTTCCTGGGTAGAATATCATTAATTACAGTGGTCCTTAGGTAGTATACCATTATTTACAGTCTTCCCTGGGTATGATATCATTCTTTACAGTGGTCCCTGGGTAGAATACCATAATTTACATTGGTCCCTGGGTATTATATCATTATCTACATTGATCCCTGGGTCTTATATCATTATCTACAGTGGTCCCTGGGTAGAATATCATTATTTACTGTGGTCCCTGTGCAGTATGTCATTATTTACCGTGGTCCCTGGGTAGAATATCATTATTTACAGTGGTCCCAGGGTATTATATCATTCTTTGCAGCGGTCCCTGGGTAGAATATTATTATTTACAATCGTCCCTGGGTATTACATCATTATTTACAGTGGTCCATGGATGGAATATCATTATTTACTGTGGTCCCTGGGTAGTATGTCATTATTTACTGTGGTGCCTGAGTAGAATATAATTAATTACAGTTGTCGCTGGGTCTTACATCATTATTTACAGTGGTCACTGGGTAGAATATCATTTTTTACAGGGATCCCTGGGGAGTATATCATTATTTACAGTGGTCCCTGGGTAGAATATCATTATTGTCAGCGGTGCCTGGGTAGTATATCATTATTTACGGTGGTCTCTGTGTAGTATCTCATTATTTACTGTGGTCCCAGGGTATTATTTCATTCTTTGCAGTGGTCCCTGGGTAGAATATTATTATTTACAGATGTTGCTGGGTACTACATCATTATTTGCAGTGGTCCCTGGGTAGAATATTATTAATTACAGTGGTCCCTGGGTATTATATCATTATTTACAGTGGTTCCTGGATGGAATATCATTATTTACTGTGGTCCCTGGGTAGTATGTCATTATTTACTGTGGTGCCTGAGTAGAATATAATTAATTACAGTGGTCGCTGGATCTTATATCATTATTTTCAGTTGTCTCTGAGTTGTATATCCTTATCTTCAATGGTCCCTGGGTATTATATCATTCTTTACTTTGGTCCCCGGGTAGAATATCATTATTTACAGTGTTCTCTGGGGAGTATATCATTATTTACAGTGGTCCCTGGGTAGAATATCATTATTTACAGTGTTCACTGGGGAGTATATCATTATTTACAGTGGTCCCTGGGTAGAATATCATTATTGTCAGTGGTCCCTCGAAATTATATAATTATTTACGGTGTTCCCTGGTGAGTATATCATTATTTACAGTGTTACCTGGGTAGAATATCATTATTTACAGTGGTCTCTGGGTAGAATATCATTATTTACAGTGGTCCCAGGGTATTATATCATTCTTTGCAGTGGTCCCTGGGTAGAATATTATTATTTACAGTGATCCCTGTGTAGAATATCATTATTTACAGTGGTCTCTGGGTAATATATCATTATTTACATTGGTCCCTGGCTAATGTCTCAATATTTACTGTGGTCCACGGGTAGTATATCATTATTTACAATGTTCCCTGGGTAGTACCTCATTACTTACAGTGGCTCCTGGATAGTATATCAGTATCTACAATGGTCCCTGGGTAGCATATCATTATTTACCGTGATCCCTGGTAGTACCCCTTTATTTACAGTGGACTCTGGATGGTGTATCTTTAATTACATTGGTCCGTCGGTAGTATATCTTTATTTACAGTGGTCCCTGGGTTGAATATCATTATTTACAGTGGTCCCTGGGCGGTATATCATTATTTACAGTGGTCCCTGTGTAGAATATCACGAAATACAGTCGTCTCTGAGCAGTATGTCATTATTTACAGTGGTCCCTGGATATTATATCATTATTTACAGTGTTCCCTGGGTAGTATATCAGTATTTACAGTGTTCCCTGGGTAGAATATCAATAGTTACAGTGGTCCCTGGGTAGTATATCATTATTTACAGTGTTCCCTGTGTATGATATCATTCTTTACAGTGGTCCCTCGGTAGAATTTCATTATTTACAGTGGTCCCTAGGTATATCATTATTTATAGTGGTTCCTGGGGAGAATACCATAATTTTCAGTGGTCCCTGGCTATTATATCATTATCTACAGTGAAACCTGGGTAGAACATCATTATTTCAAGTGCTCCCTTGGTAGCATATCATTATTTACTGTGGTCCCTGTGCAATATGTCATTAGTTACTGTGGTCCCTGGGTAGAATATCATTATTTACAGTGGACTCTGGGTATTATATCATTCTTTACAGTGGTCCCTGGATTGAATATCATTATTTACAGTGGTCCCTGGGTAGAATATCATTATTTACAGTAGTCCCTGTGTAGAATATCATTATTTACAGTGGTCCCTGGGTAGAATATTATTATTTACAGTGGTCCCTGGGTATTACATCATTATTTACAGTGGTCCCTGGATGGAATATCATTATTTACAGTGGTCCCTGGGTAGAATATCATTATTTACAGTAGTCCCTGTGTAGAATATCATTATTTACAGTGGTCCCTGGGTAGAATATTATTATTTACAGTGGTTCCTTGGTATTACATCATTATTTACAGTGGTCCCTGGATGGAATATCTTTATTTACAGTGGTCCCTGGGTAGAATATCATTATTTACAGTAGTCCCTGTGTAGAATATCATTATTTACAGTTGTCTCTAGGTTGTATATCCTTATCTTCAATGGTCCCTGGGTATTATATCATTATTTACAGTGGTCCCTGGGTAGAATATCATTATTTACAGTGGTCCATAGGGAGAATATAATTATTTAATGTGGTCTCTGGGTAGGATATCCGTATCTTCAATGGTCTCTGTGTATTATCTCATTATTTACTGTGATCGCTGGGTCGAATATCGTTATTTACAGTGGTCCCTGGGTAGTATATCCGTTTCTACAATGGACCCCGAGTATTCACTCATTAATTACAGTGGTCCCTGGGAAGTATCTCATTATTCATCGTGGTCCCTGCGGATTATATCATTCTTTACAGTGGTCCCTGGGTAGAATATAATTATTTAAAGTGGTCCCTAGTAGTATATCATTATCTACAGTGGTCCACGAGTAGAACATCATTATTTCTAGTGGTCCCTTGGTAGTAAATCATTATTTACTGTGGTCCCTGGGCAGTATACCATTATTTACAGTGGTCCCTGGGTAGTATATCATTATTTACAGTGTTCCCTGGGTAGAATATCATTATTTTCAGTGGTCCCTGTGCAGTATCTCATTATTTACACTGGTCCCTGGGTAGAATATCATCATTTACAGTGGTCCCTAGGTAGAATATCATTATTTACAGTGGTCCCTGGGTAGTATATCATTATTTACAGTGGTCCCTGGGTAGAATATCATTATTGGCAGTGGTCCCAGGGTAATATATCACTATTTACATTGGTCCCTGGGTAGAATATCATTATTTATAGTGGTCCCTGGGTAATATATCATTATTTACATTGGTCCCTGGGTAATGTCTCATTACATACTGTGGTCCCTGGGTAGTATATCATTATTTACTGTGGACTCTGGATGGTGTATCTTTAATTACATTGGTCCGTCGGTAGTATATCTTCATTTACAGTGGTCCCAGGGTAGTATATCATTATTTACCGTGATCCCTGGGTAGTTTATCATTATTTACCGTGATCCCTGGATTGTAACTCATTATTTACAGTGGACTCTGGATGGTGTATCTTTAATTACAGTGGTCCCTCGGTAGTGTATCTTTATTTAGAGTTGTCACTGGATAGTATAGCATTATTTACTGTGGTCCATGGGTAGAATATCATTATTTACAGTGGTCCCTGTGCAGCATATCTTTATCTACCGCGATCTCATGGCAAAATATCATTATTTACAGTCGTCCCATGGTAAAATATCATTATTTACAGTGATCCCTGGGTAGAATATCATTAGTTACAGTGGTCCCTGGGTAGTGTAACATTATCTACAGTTGTCCCTGGGTTGTATCTCATTACTTCCAGCGTTCCCTGGGTAGAATATCGTTATAAACTGTGGTTCCAGGGTGGCATATCATTATTTACAATGGCCCCTGGGTAGAATAGCATTATTTACAGTGGGTCCCGGGTAGTATTTCATTATTTACAGGGTTCCCTGTTCAGTACATCATTATTTGCAGTGGTCCCTGGATAGTATATCCTTATTTACAGTGGTCCCTGGATAGTATATCATTATTTACACTTGTCCCTGGGTAGTATATCATTTTCCAGAGTGGTCCCTGGGCAGTATATCGTTATTTACAGTGGTCCCAAGGTGGTATATCATGATTTACAGTGCTACCTGGACAGTATGTCATCAATTATAGTGTGCACTGTCTAGTACATCTTTATTCACAGTGGTCCATGGGCAGTATGTCATTATTTACAGTGGTCCCTGGGTAGTATATCATTATTTACAGTGGTCTGGATTGTCTATCATCCTTCACAATGGACTCTGGATGGTGTATCTTTAACTACAGTGGTCCTTCGGTAGTATATCTTTATTTAGAGTTGTCACTGGATTGTATATCATTATTTACTGCGGTCCATGGGTAGAATATCATTATTTACAGTGGTCCCTGTGCAGCATATCTTTATCTACCGCGATCCCACGGTAAAATATCATTATTTACAGTGGTCCCATGGTAAAATATCATTATTTACAGTGGTCCCTGGGTAGAATATCAATATTTACAGTGGTCGCTGGGTAGTGTGACATTATCTACAGTGGTCCCTGGGTTGTATCTCATTACGTCCAGCGTTCCCTGGGTAGAATATCTTTATAAACAGTGGTTCCAGGGTGGCATATCATTTTTTACAATGGCCCCTGGGTAGTATAGCATTATTTACAGTGGGCCCCGGGTAGTATTTCATTATTGACAGGGTTCCCTGTTCAGTACATCATTATTTGCAGTGGTCCCTGGATAGTATATCCTTATCAACAGTGGTCCCTGGATAGTATAACATTATTTACAGGGTTCCCTGTTCAGTACATCATTATTTGCAGTGGTCCCTGGATAGTATATCCTTATTTACAGTGGTCCCTGGATAGTATAACATTATTTACAGTGGTTCCTGTGTAGAATATCATTATTTACAGTGGTCCCTGGGCAGTATATCATGATTTACAGTGGTTCCTGTGTAGAATATCATTATTTACAGTTGTCCCTGGGTAGTATATCATTTTCCACAGTGGTCCCTGGGCAGTATATCGTTATTTACAGTGGTCCCAGTGTGTTATGTCATGATTTACCATGGTACCTGGACAGTATGTCATCAATTATAGTGTGCACTGTGTAGTACATCTTTATTCACAGTGGACCATGGGCAGTATGTGATTATTTGCAGTGGTCCCTGGGTAGTATATCATTATTTACAGGCGTCTGGATTGTCTATCATTATTTACAGTTGTCGCTTGGTGATATATAATTATTTGCAGTGGTCTCTGGGCGGTATATCATTATTTATAGTGGTCCCTGGGTAACATATCATTATTTACAGTGGTCCCAGTGTAGTGTAGTATTATTTACAGTGGTCCCAGAGTGATACATCATGATTTACAGTGGTCCCTGGACATTATGTCATCATTTATAATGTGCCCTGTATAGTACCTCTTAATTTACAGTGGAGTCTGGAAAGTATTTCATTATTAACAGTCGTCCCAGGGTAGTATATCAGTATTTACAGTGGTCTCTGCGAGATATGTCGTTCTTCACACAGTGGTCCCTGGGCAGTATATCATTATTTACAGTGGTCCCTGTTTGGAATATCATGAAATACAGTGGTCTCTGAGCAGTATATAATTATTTACAGTGGTCCCTGAGTAGAATATCATTATTTACAGTGGTCCCTGGGTAGAATATCATTATTTACAATGGTCCCTGGATAGTACATCATTATTGACAGTGGTCCCTGGGGAGAATATCATTATTTATAGTGGTCCCTGGGTAGTATATCATTATTTAGAGTGGTCCCTGTTTAGAATATCATGAAATACAGTGGTCTCTGAGCAGTATATCATTATTTACAGTGGTCCCTGAGTAGAATATCATTATTTACAGTGGTCCCTGGGTAGAATATCATTATTTACAATGGTCCCTGGATAGTACATCATTATTGACAGTGGTACCTGGGGAGAATATCATTATTTACAGTGGTCCCTGAGTAGAATATCATTATTTACAGTGGTCCCTGTGTAGATTATCATAATTTACAATGGTCACTGGATAGTACATCATTATTTACAGTGGTCCCTGGGTAGCATATCATTATTTACAGTCGGCCTTAGGTAGTATATCATTATTTGCAGTGTTCCCTGGGTAGAATATAATTACTTACAGTGGTCCTTAGGTAGTATACCATTATTTACAGTGTTCCCTGGGTATGTTATCATTCTTTACAGTGGTCCCTGGGTAGAATACCATAATTTACATTGGTCCCTGGGTTTTATATCATTATCTACAGTGGTCCCTGGGTAGAACATCATTATTTCAAGTGGTCCCTTGGAAGTATATCATTATTTACTGTGGTCCCTGTGCAGTATGTCATTATTTACTGTGGTCCCTGGGTAGAATATCATTATTTACAGTGGTCCCAGGGTATTATATCATTATTTACTGTGGTCCCTGGGTAGTATGTCATTATTTACTGTGGTGCCAGAGTAGAATATAATTAATTACAGTAGTCGCTGGGTCTTATATCATTATTTACAGTTGTCTCTGGGTTGTATATCCTTATCTTCAATGGTCCCTGGGTATTATATCATTATATACAGTGGTCCCTGGGTAGAATATCATTTTTTACAGGGGTCCCTGGGGAAGTATATCATTATTTACTGTGGTCCCTGGGTAGAATATCATTATTGTCAGCGGTCCCTGGGTAGTATATCATTATTTACGGTGGTCTCTGTGTAGTATCTCATTATTTACAGTGGTCCCTGGGGAGAATATCATTATTTACAGTGGTCCCTGGGTAGAATATCATTATTAACAGTGTTGCCTGGGGAGAATATCATTATTTATAGTGGTAACTGGGTAGGATTACATTATTTACAGTGGTCCCTTGGTAGAATATCATTATTTACAGTGGTCCCAGGGTATTATATCATTCTTTACAATGGTCCCTGGGTAGAATATTATTATTTACAGTGGTCCCTGGGTATTATATCATTATTTACAGTGGTCCCTGGATGGAATATCATTATTTACTGTGGTCCCTGGGTAGTATGTCATTATTTATTGTGGTGCCTGAGTAGAATATAATTAATTACAGTGGTCGCTGGGTCTTATATCATTATTTACAGTTGTCTCTGGGTTGTATATCCTTATCTTCAATGGTCCCTGGGTATCATATCATTCTTTACAGTGGTCCCTGGGTAGAATATCACTATTTACAGTGTTCTCTGGGGAGTATATCATTATTTACAGTGGTCCCTGGGTAGAATATCATTATTTACAGTGTTCACTGGGGAGTATATCATTATTTACAGTGGTCCCTGGGTAGAATATCATTATTGTCAGTGGTCCGTCGGTATTATATCATTATTTACGGTGTTCCCTGGGGAGTATATCATTATTTACAGTGGGACTTGGGTAGAATATCATTATTTACAGTGGTCCCTTGGTAGAATATCATTATTTACAGTGGTCCCAGGGTATTATATCATTCTTTGCAGTGGTCCCTGGGTAGAATATTATTATTTCCAGTGATCCCTGGGTATTATATCATTATTTACAGTGGTCCCTGGATGGAATATCATTATTTACTGTGGTCCCTGGGTAGTATGTCATTATTTACTGTGGTGCCTGAGTAGAATATAATTAATTACAGTTGTCGCTGGGTCTTATATCATTATTTACAGTTGTCTCTGGGTTGTATATCCTTATCTTCAATGGTCCCTGGGTATTATATCATTATTTACAGTGGTCCCTGGGTAGAATATCATTATTTACAGTGTTCACTGGGGAGTATAGCATTATTTACAGTGGTCCCTGGGTTGAATATCATTATTGTCAGTGGTCCCTCGGTATTATATCATTATTTACGGTGGTCTCTGGGAAATATATCATTACTTACATTGGTCCCTGGGTAATGTCTCAATATTTACTGTGGTCCCTGGGTAGTATATCATTATTTACAATGTTCCCTGGGTAGTACATCATTACTTACAGTGGCTCATGGATAGTATATCAGTATCTACAATGGTCCCTGGGTAGCATATCATTATTTACCGTGATCCCTGGTAGTACCTCTTTATTTACAGTGGACTCTGGATGGTGTATCTTTAATTACATTGGTCCGTCGGTAGTATATCTTTATTTACAGTGGTCCCTGGGTAGAATATCTTTATTTACAGTGGTCCCTGGGTAGAATATCTTTATTTACAGTGGTCCCTGGGTAGAATATCATTATTTACATTGGTCCCTGGGCATCCACAGCCCGGCCCTCCGCCACCCAGCCCTTCCCACGGCATCCACAGCCCAGCCCTCCCCCACCCAGCACTTCCCACGGCACCCACAGCACGGCCCTCCACCACCCAGCCCTGCCCACGGCACCCACAGCCCTCCGCCACCCAGCCCTTCCCACAGCCCGGCCCTCCACCACCCAGCCCTGCCCACAGCACCCACAGCCCTCCGCCACCCAGCCCTTCCCACGGCACCCACAGCCCGGCCCTCCCCCACCCAGCCCTTCCCACGGCACCCACAGCCCTCCGCCACCCAGCCCTGCCCACGGCACCCACAGCCCTCCGCCACCCAGCCCTTCCCACGGCACCCACAGCCCGGCCCTCCCCCACCCAGCCCTTCCCACGGCACACACAGCCCTCCGCCACCCAGCCCTGCCCACGGCACCCACAGCCCTCCGCCACCCAGCCCTTCCCACGGCACCCACAACCCTCCGCCACCCAGCCCTGCCCACGGCACCCACAGCCCTCCCCCACCCAGCACTTCCCACGGCACCCACAGCCCTCCGCCACCCAGCCCTGCCCACGGCACCCACAGCCCGGCCCTCCGCCACCCAGCCCTTCCCACGGCACCCACAGCCCGGCCCTCCGCCACCCAGCCCTGCCCAAGGCACCCACAACCCTCCCCACCCAGCCCTTCCCACGGCACCCACAGCCCTCCGCCACCCAGCCCTGCCCACGGCACCCACCGCCCTCCCCCACCCAGCCCTTCCCACGGCACCCACAGCCCTCCGCCACCCAGCCCTGCCCACGGCACCCACAGCCCTCCCCCACCCAGCCCTTCCCACAGCCCGGCCCTCCGCCACCCAGCCCTGCCCACAGCACCCACAGCCCTTCGCCACCCAGCCCTTCCCACGGCACCCACAGCCCGGCCCTCCCCCACCCAGCCCTTCCCACGGCACCCACAGCCCTCCGCCACCCAGCCCTGCCCACGGCACCCACAGCCCTCCGCCACCCAGCCCTTCCCACGGCACCCACAGCCCGGCCCTCCCCCACCCAGCCCTTCCCACGGCACCCACAGCCCTCCGCCACCCAGCCCTGCCCACGGCACCCACAGCCCTCCGCCACCCAGCCCTTCCCACGGCACCCACAACCCTCCGCCACCCAGCCCTGCCCACGGCACCCACAGCCCTCCCCCACCCAGCACTTCCCACGGCACCCACAGCCCTCCGCCACCCAGCCCTGCCCACGGCACCCACAGCCCGGCCCTCCGCCACCCAGCCCTTCCCACGGCACCCACAGCCCGGCCCTCCGCCACCCAGCCCTGCCCAAGGCACCCACAGCCCTCCCCACCCAGCCCTTCCCACGGCACCCACAGCCCTCCGCCACCCAGCCCTTCCCCCGGCACCCACAGCCCTCCCCACCCAGCCCTTCCCACGGCACCCACAGCCCTCCGCCACCCAGCCCTGCCCACGGCACCCACAGCCCTCCCCACCCAGCCCTTCCCACGGCACCCACAGCCCTCCGCCACCCAGCCCTTCCCCCGGCACCCACAGCCCTCCCCACCCAGCCCTTCCCACGGCACCCACAGCCCTCCCCCACCCAGCCCTTCCCACGGCACCCACAGCCCTCCGCCACCCAGCCCTTCCCCCGGCACCCACAGCCCTCCGCCACCCAGCCCTGCCCACGGCACCCACCGCCCTCCCCCACCCAGCCCTTCCCACGGCACCCACAGCCCTCCGCCACCCAGCCCTGCCCACGGCACCCACCGCCCTCCCCCACCCAGCCCTCCCCACGGCACCCACAGCCCGGCCCTCCCCCACCCAGCCCTTCCCAGGGCACCCACAGCCCGGCCCTCCGCCACCCAGCCCTTCCCACGGCACCCACAGCCCTCCGCCACCCAGCCCTGCCCACGGCACCCACCGCCCTCCCCCACCCAGCCCTCCCCACGGCACCCACAGCCCGGCCCTCCCCCACCCAGCCCTTCCCAGGGCACCCACCGCCCGGCCCTCCGCCACCCAGCCCTTCCCACGGCACCCACAGCCCGGCCCCACCCAGCCCTGCCCACGGCACCCACAGCCCGGCCCCACCCAGCCCTGCCCACGGCACCCACAGCCCTCCGCCACCCAGCCCTTCCCACGGCACCCACCGCCCTCCGCCACCCAGCCCTTCCCACGGAACCCACCGCCCTCCGCTCCGCCACCCAGCCCTTCCCACGGCACCCACAGCCCTCCGCCACCCAGCCCTTCCCACGGCACCCACAGCCCTCCCCCACCCAGCCCTTCCCACGGCACCCACCGCCCTCCGCCACCCAGCCCTGCCCACGGAACCCACCGCCCTCCGCTCCGCCACCCAGCCCTGCCCACGGCACCCACAGCCCTCCGCCACCCAGCCCTTCCCACGGCACCCACAGCCCTCCGCCACCCAGCCCTTCCCACGGCACCCACAGCCCTCCCCACCCAGCCCTTCCCACGGCACCCACAGCCCTCCCCACCCAGCCCTGCCCACGGCACCCACCGCCCTCCGACACCCAGCCCTGCACACGGCACCCACCGCCCTCCGCTCCGCCAGCCACCCGAATGGAGATTGGCGGGGGTGCGGATTCCTGAGCAGCGGCTCCCTTACGACAGCCGCCACTCCTGACGGGGGAGAGCTGCGGCGCCTGGAGACCGTGTTCCAGACTTTGAGGAGGTCCTGGTACAAGACGGGCAGCGCCAACAGAGAGTTCCGAAGACCCTGCTGGCCCACAGACAGGAGCCGCACGTCGTAGTTCAGGCCGAGCCCCTGGGGGGAGAAACCCGTCGCCAGGGCCCCACCGTGGAGGAGGCTCAGCGTACAGGTAACGCTGCAGAGTCTGAGGGTGGAAAGTGGCAGTCTGGGTGCGGAGGCACACCAGCGCCTGACCGCCCTCCGCCATCGGGAGACTCCAGACCTCCGCAGCGACCCCGTGCAGTCGATTGTCCCGGAGGAACCGAAGCCGGGCTCTCTGGATGGTGGGACAAAGCCAGGGGGAGGAGTCAGTGACCAGCCGGGACCACAGCATGGAGGCGATCAGCTGGTTTATGACGAGAACTCGGCCCCTGGGGGACAGCACTCGGAGCCGTCCTGTCCAGCGTCCCAGGCCAGCGGTGACCTTGGTCTCCAGCTCCTGCCCGTTCGCCGGCCAGGCTCCCTCTGCCGGGCAAAGATGGACTCCCAGGTCGAGGCTGTTGGTCCGACTCCAGCTGAAGGGCCCGAGCTCCTCCGGGAGGGGGTCCACCTGCCACGGACCGACCAGGAGTCCGGAACATTTGGCCCAGTTGATCCGTGGGGAGGACGCGGAGGAGTAGACAGCTTGGCTCTCTCGCATCCTCCGGGGGTCCCCGGGGTCAGTGACCATGAGGAACACGGCATCAGCGTCCGCCGAGAGGACCACCCCCCCGTCCGGCTCGCGCAGAACCAGCCCCGTGAACCCCCTCCGCAGGAGGCACAGGAAAGGCCCCACGCAGAGGGAATAATGTTGGCCGGACAGGGGGCAGCCCTGACGCACTCCTCTCCCAAAGCGAAGGGGCGCCGTCAGGGACCCGTTAACCTTAATCAGACTCTCCGAGGCGGCGGACAGTAACCGGATCCGGGGGACAAAATACCACCCGAACCCGACAGCTCGCAGAGTCCCGAGCAAATCCCCGGGCCCCACCCTGTCGAACGCCTTCTCCTGGTCAAGAGACAGGGAGGCGCTCGACGTACCAGTCCTCTGGGTAAAGTGAATAATGTCCCGGGCCAGGTGGATATTGTGTAGATTGTGCGGTCCGGGACTGTGTAGGACTGGTCAGGGTGGACCATGTGGTCCAGCTCGGGGCCAAGGCGTAAACACTGCACCTTGGCGAAGGTTTTATAGTCCGTGCTGAGGAGGGAGACCGGTCGCCAGTTCTTAAGTCGGCGGTGATCCCCCTTCTTGGGCAGCAGGGCAACGACGGCCCTGCGCCCCGAAAGGGGCATCTCCCCGGTCGCGAAACAGTCCCCCAGGACCCCTGCATAGTCACTCCCCAGGACGTCCCAGCACGCCCTGAAGAACTCCACGGTCAGCCCGTCCAGCCCTGGGGATTTGCCCTGTGGAAGGCTGTCCAGGGCGCCGGTCAGCTCTTGGAGGTTGATGGCATTATCGAGCTTCCCGGCGCCCTCAGGGCCCACCTGCGGCAGGTCCTCCCCCAGAACTCTGCAAGCGTCCTCGCTGGACGGACCCGGAGAGAAGAGGTCGGAGTAAAAATCCCTGATCAGTGTCCTGACCCCCTCCGGATCCGAGACGAGGGGCCGGTCTCGGCCAACAGCGTAGAAACCTGCCGACGGGCCCCGCGTCCTCTTTCCAGCGAGTAGAAGAAGCGGGAGCCGCGGTCCATGTCCGTTAGGAGACGGATCCGCGACCTCACGTCCTCGCCGCGGGACCCGGCCAGTTGCAGGTCCCGCAGTGCGCCCCTCTTCACCCTGTACACCAGCCCCAGGGCCGGGCCTCATCGGGCTGAGCGAGACATGACTCCAGATCGAGGAATTCCTCAGCCAATTTGGCGATCGTGGAGTTCCGCCCCGCCGTAGACCCCTCCGTGTACCCCTGACAGAAGGCACGGATCTGGGCCTTGCCCACATCCCACTGTAGCCTCAAGGAGGGGAAGTCACACTGCTCCCTTCTCCAGCCGGCCCAGAAACGGCAGAACGAGTCCAGGAACCGCTCGCCCTCCAGCAGCAGGTTGTTAAAGTGCCAGTACGCGGACCGTGTCTGAGCGCGGGACGGGGCGAGACCCGCCCACACCAGGTGGTGATCCGAGCTCGGCACCTGCTCCATGGAGGCCGTCGGAAAGCTGCGCAAGTACGTCTTGGAAATGTAAAGACGGTCGATTCTGGACGCGCTGAACGGGGGCCGCACAGAGGTGCACCCCCGCAATTCAGGATGGAGAGTCCGCCAGACATCCACCAAGTCAAAGGACCTAACCAGGTCCCTCAACTTCACCACCGCCGCCGGGCCGCGCTGGACTTCACCACGGTCCTTGTCCTTGAGGGGGCAATTAGAATCCCCTCCGAGGACGATGCACTCTGTTTTTGAAAACTCACCACTATTCTTAGAATTCCCCCAATACCAAAAAGGGCCGAGATTCTAAATGGTGATCAGGGATTCTCACTCCCCGACTCCGATGCAGGCTTCAGTGGGTGCTATTCAGGTCAAACTATGTTTTCTAGTTATCCCCCGGTATAACCCATACCTTCACCAAAGATTTCATCTACTTCCCACTTAGTAGCATCGATCCTGGGTCCCGCATTGCTGAGTAAGTAAAGTAGACTTTGGAATAACCACTATTTCAGGTTAAATTAAGTTATTTTATTATTATATTTTTTCTTTTTAAAGCTGCAAATACTTTCTTTACAGAAAGGAAAAAGACCTTGCTTCTGGGTCCTTCTGGGTGGTTGAAGGGATCTTCAGGCCCACCTTGACAATCAATCTTCTTTTTAAAGTCTGGTCTTCTTTAGATGTAATCGCTGATGAGCTCGGTTGCTGTGTCCTGTCTTTCCCATGTACCGAGCTGTGAGAGCTGGCTCTGCTGGCTATCTCTGAGCTGACATAGAGCTGACTCTTTAAATTCTCGTCTTCCTGAGATGTATTAGCTGTTTTAGCTCGGCTGCTATGCCTTGTCTTTCCCATGGCCGAGCTGACTGTAATCTGACTCTGAGCTGCTTGTTTCTTCTCTGCTTCTCTCTCTCCCTCCCTCTGAGTTCTGGTTCTGGTTCTGGTAGTTCCTGCCCTGGTCTCTGGGTTTACATATTTTTCGAACAGTTATCTAGTTTTTATGATTTTATTGTAAAGTAACTTATTTCACTTTGATTGTACAAAGTACGTTTGACTAAACCTTCTAATCCAACTAAGTATTCATTTTGACATAACTGCCTCTCAGAGATCTGATTACAGTGTTTCCTTTGTGATGATCAAAATGCTTTGGTTTCAAGAGGTGTTACTTTTAATTCCTGTCATTTCTGTAGTTTTATTTTCCAATTGTGTCCTCAGCTCATAATTTTGACTTTGATTTTGTCTTTGAATTATGTTTCTCGTAGACTGATAGTCTCCAGCTTTCTTTAATTTACCTGTTTTAGCAAATTTTCACACCTCGAATTATCACCAAATTCAACTGAACCTCATCCTTTTTTCCAGCTGCTATCTAAGATAGTTACTTTCAATGAAGGTGTGGGCCATTGTTTTTGGCTTCATTCAAAATCCTGTTTGTCTTGTTTGCTGAGCCTGCTTGACCAAGTCTATCTGCATTTTACAATCCTCTCCTGGCAGCTGCTGTTAACCCTTTGTGGGATCTTTCCCTGTATCCTCTCTTGTTTCTCCCAGACCAGATATTGCCAGACTTCCATGTTTCAAATGACACATCTTTCCATATTTTCAATAACAACTCGCCCACCAGGATGGTGCCTGGAAGAGTGGACACCTTTTGGAAGGAAGCCGCCTGCTGCGGTCCGGCCACGGGAGCGGATACATTTACAAAGTGAATCACCGCTGCCCCGAAACGGGCCTTTAGGTGCAGCAGACGGCCTGGCACCGGCTCCTTGACCCCCCCAAGATCTCTGGCTGAAAATGTGGAGCCAACAAGATAGCCATCCCGCCCGAACGTGGGGCCAGGTGACTCATGAAGACTCCTCCTTGCCCCTCCAGGGTCCACTGAGCTTCGTCACCCGGATGGTTTGGGTTTCCTGCAGGAAGCACACCCCGTACTTTCCGTCCCGGAGGATAGACAAGAACTGGAACCGGTGGTGCGCGTGGCTGCTGCCGTTGATGTTGAGGCTGGCCATGGTTACCTCCATGTCAGCAGCAATAGTTATCCATCACCTTCAGTGCTCAGAGTGGGGGTACCGCCCCCTCCACTCCCTCAGGAGTCCCACAAGGAACTGAGCAGCTTGGCGCTGCTCCTCCCGGTCTTGATCGAACTCCCGGGCCTCTCTGACATAGGCCCGGGCGGAGCCAAGGAGCAGCCCCAGATTTCCCCAGCTGCCCAGGGCCAGCCTCACACAGTCCGGGTGACCATGGTGTGTTCCCAGAAATGTCCGGCGTTCCCCAGGGGGGACGAGGGGAGACTCGGTGCCGGGTGTGAGAGTGCCCTCTGCCTCGCTGCAGAGAGCGTCTAAATCCTCCTCCTCACCCGCCACCGAGCAGCCTTCCTCCTCCGAACGGTCACCTCCCGAGCTAGAGTCCCCCGCCACATGGAGTATGCCGGGCGGCACGGGCCCACCGGCTAACCCTTGGCCCGAGTCGACCCCACCCCCCAGGGACGTCCTCAGGCAGGTCCCTCGCAGACTCCTCCCGCGGCTCATGGCCCGTGGACGGCGCCTCCACCCACGCCGGCGACTCCGGGACCTCGGAGAGGCCCCCCGGAAACATGTCCGGCTTGAAAACAGGGCTCTCCGGCGTCGCCCGCCCATGGTGTAGAGGGCGGGGAGCCTTCCCCGTCCTCCCCCTTCCACGGCCCACAGCGGCACGATGAGCGGTCGCTGCTGCTGCCGGCCCCCGGCGATGGTGAAGAGGAGGCGTCCGGGGAGGAAACTTGCACCGGGCGGGACGGGCCCCCAGGAGCTTCGTCTCCGCTCGACCCGGGTCCTCCTGCTCGGGGGGCGACAGCAGCTCGAGTGGCTCGGGGGCCTCGGAGGCCCCCCCGGCCTTGCTTCTCTTCATTGTGTGCCCCGGGCCAGGCGTCAGGGGGATGGGCACCAACACGGGAGAGATGGGGGAGGAGGAGCTCGGTGGGGAGGGAGGGCGGGACGTTTGATAGAACAACACGTTCTGCGGTGGCCTCCAGCGTCTCCACCGCCACGTGTGTCCCGCCCACCGTGAGCCCCCTTTCCAGGGCCCGGTGGGCCGCCTGCTCGGCCCGCAGGAAGAACCCGGCCTTGCCGTACATCCGCGAGGCGGCTACGATGGCCGAGGGGCCGACAGCCCCGCCCATCGCACGGGTGCCCGCCTCAATGGTCATGGTAGGGTGGGCATAGCACTTCCCCCCAGCTGCCGCGTGAGCAGGCGGGAGGGCGAGGGCACCGCGGGGGCAGCGGAGCGACGGGAGGCTGCCGCCCCCACATAATGTCTTGTCCGCCCTGCCCCCGGCAGAGTGGAGGATGCCCCTGAGGTGCTGGCCAGAGGGGTGGGAGGGCAGGAGGCTGGGCCTGCAGCCCTGGATGGTCCCTGTCCCACCTCAGGCAGAGGGGTGGGGGACAGGAGGCCGGGCCTGCAGCCCTGGATGGTCCCACTCCCACCTCAGGCAGAGGAGTGGGAGGACAGGAGGCCGGGCCTGCAGCTCTGGATGGTCCCACTCCCACCTCAGGCAGAGGGGTGGGAGGACAGGAGGCTGGGCCTGCAACCCTCGATGGTCCCAGTCCCAACTCAGGCAGAGGGGTGGGAGGACAGGAGGCCGGGCCTGCAGCCCTGGATGGTCCCACTCCCACCTCAGGCAGAGGGGTGGGAGGACAGGAGGCTGGGCCTGCAGCCCTGGATGGTCCCAGTCCCAACTCAGGCAGAGGGGTGGGAGGACAGGAGGCCGGGCCTGCAGCCCTGGATGGTCCCAGTCCCACCTCAGGCAGAGGGGGGAGGAGGACAGGAGGCTGGGCCTGCAGCCCTGGATGGTCCCACTCCCACCTCTGGCAGAGGGGTGGGAGGACAGGAGGCTGGGCCTGCAGCCCTGGATGGTCCCACTCCCACCTCAGACAGTGGGGTGGGAGGACAGGAGGCTGGGCCTGCAGACCTGGATGGTCCCACTCCCACCTCAGGCAGAGGGGCGGGAGGACAGGAGGCTGGGCCTGCAGCCCCAGGCGGTCCCACTCCCACCTCAGGCAGAGGAGTGGGAGGATAGGAGGCCGGGCCTGCAGCCCCAGGCGGTCCCACTCCCACCTCAGGCAGAGGAGTGGGAGGATAGGAGGCCGGGCCTGCAGCCCTGGATGATCCCAGTCCCACCTCAGGCAGTGGGGTGGGAGGACAGGAGGCTGGGCCTGCAGACATGGATGGTCCCACTCCCACCTCAGGCAGTGGGGTGGGAGGACAGGAGGCTGGGCCTGCAGACCTGGATGGTCCCACTCCCACCTCAGGCAGAGGGGCGGGAGGACAGGAGGCTGGGCCTGCAGCCCCAGGCGGTCCCACTCCCACCTCAGGCAGAGGAGTGGGAGGATAGGAGGCCGGGCCTGCAGCCCCGGATGGTCCCACTCCCACCTCAGGCAGAGGGGTGGGAGGACAGGAGGCCGGGCCTGCAGCTCCGGATGGTCCCAGTCCCACCTCAGGCAGAGGGGTGGTAGGACAGGAGACTGGGCCTGCAGCCCTGGATGGTCCCACTCCCACCTCAGGCAGAGTGGTGGGAGGACAGGAGGCTGGGCCTGCAGCTCTGGATGGTCCCACTCCCACCTCAGGCAGAGGGGTGGGAGGACAGGAGGCCGGGCCAGCAGCCCCGAATGGTCCCGCTCCCACCTCAGGCAGAGGGGTGGGAGGACAGGAGGCCGGGCCTGCAGCCCTGGATGGTCCCAGTCCCACCTCAGGCAGAGGGGTGGGGGACAGGAGGCTGGGCCTGCAGCCCTGGATGGTCCCACCTCAGGAAGAGGGGTGGGAGGACAGGAGGCCGGGCCTGCAGCCCTGGATGGTCCAAGTCCCACCTCAGGCAGAGGGGTGGGAGGACAGGAGGCTGGGCCTGCAGCCCTGGATGGTCCCTGTCCCACCTCAGGCAGAGGGGTGGGAGGACAGGAGGCCGGGCCTGCAGCCCTGGATGCTCCCAGTCCCACCTCAGGCAGAGGGGTGGGAGGACAGGAGGCTGGGCCTGCAGCCCCAGGCGGTCCCACTCCCACCTCAGGCAGAGGAGTGGGAGGATAGGAGGCCGGGCCTGCAGACCAGGATGGTCCCACTCCCAACTCAGGCAAAGGGGTGGGAGGACAGGAGGCCGGTCCTGCAGCCCTGGATGGTCCCACTCCCACCTCAGGCAGAGGGGTGAGAGGACAGGAGGCCGGGCCTGCAGCCCTGTATGGTCCCACTCCCACCTCAGGCAGACGGGTGAGAGGACAGGAGGCTGGGCCTGCAGCCCCGGATGGTCCCAGTCCCACCTCAGGCAGAGGGGTTGGAGGACAGGAGGTCGGGCCTGCAGCTCTGGATGGTCCCCGTCCCACCTCAGACAGAGGGGTGGGAGGACAGGAGACTGGGCCTGCAGCCCTGGATGGTCCCACTCCCACCTCAGGCAGAGGGGTGGGAGGACAGGAGGCCGGGCCTGCAGACCTGGATGGTCCCACCCACCTCAAGCAGAGGGGTGGGGGACAGGAGGCTGGGCCTGCAGCCTGGATGGTCCCAGTCCCACCTCAGGCAGAGGAGTGGGAGGACAGGAGGCCGGGCCTGCAATCCTGGATGGTCCCAGTCCCACCTCAGGCAGAGGGGTGGGGGACAGGAGGCTGGGCCTGCATCCCTGGATGGTCCCACCTCAGGAAGAGGGGTGGGAGGACAGGAGGCTGGGCCTGCAGCCCTGGATGGTCCCAGTCCCACATCAGGCAGAGGGGTGGGAGGACAGGAGGCTGGGCCTGCAGCCCTGGATGGTCCCAGTCCCACCTCAGGCAGAGGGGTGGGAGGACAGGAGGCCGGGCCTGCAGCCCTGGATGGTCCCACTCCCACCTCAGGAAGAGGGGTGGGAGGACAGGAGGCTGGGCCTGCAGCTGTGGATGGTCCCAGTCCCACCTCAGGCAGAGGGGTGGGAGGACAGGAGGCTGGGCCTGCAGCCCTGGATGGTCCCACTCCCACCTCAGGCAGAGGGGCGGGAGAACAGGAGGCTGGGCCTGCAGCCCCAGGCGGTCCCACTCCCACCTCAGGCAGAGGAGTGGGAGGATAGGAGGCCGGTCCTGCAGCCCTGGATGGTCCCACTCCCACCTCAGGCAAAGGGGTGAGAGGACAGGAGGCCGGGCCTGCAGCCCTGGATGGTCCCACTCCCACCTCAGGCAGACGGATGAGAAGACAGGAGGCTGGGCCTGCAGCCCCGGATGGTCCCAGTCCCACCTCAGGCAGAGGGGTGGGAGGACAGGAGGCCGGGCCTGCAGCTCTGGATGGTCCCAGTCCCACCTCAGGCAGAGGGGTGGGAGGACAGGTGACTGGGCCTGCAGCCCTGGATGGTCCCACTCCCACCTCAGGCAGAGTGGTGGGAGGACAGGAGGCTGGGCCTGCAGCTCTGGATGGTCCCACTCCCACCTCAGGCAGAGGGGTGGGAGGACAGGAGGCTGGGCCAGCAGCCCCGAATGGTCCCGCTCCCACCTCAGGCAGAGGGGTGGGAGGACAGGAGGCCGGGCCTGCAGCCCTGGATGGTCCAGGCCCACCTCAGGCAGAGGGGTGGGAGGACAGGAGGCCGGGCCTGCAGCCCTGGATGGTCCCACTCCCACCTCAGGCAGAGGGGTGGGAGGACAGGAGACCGGGCCTGCAGCCCTGGAGGGCCCCACTCCCACTTCAGGCAGAGGTGTGGGAGGACAGGAGGCCGGGCCTGCAGCTCTGGATGGTCCCAGTCCCACCTCAGGCAGAGGGGTGGGAGGACAGGAGACTGGGCCTGCAGCCCTGGATGGTCCCAGTCCCACCTCAGGCAGAGGGGTGGGAGGTTAGGAGGCTGAGCCTGCAGTCCTGGATGGTCCCACTCCTACCTCAGGCAGAGGGGTGGGAGGGCAGGTGGTCGGGCCTGCAGCCCTGGATGGTCCCAATCCCACCTCAGGCAGAGGGGTGGGAGGTTAGGAGGCTGGGCCTGCAGTCCTGGATGGTCCCACTCCTACCTCAGGCAGAGGGGTGGGAGGGCAGGAGGCTGAGCCTGCAGCCCTGGATGGTCCCGCTCCCACCTCAGGCAGAGGGGTGGGAGGGCAGGAGTCAGGGCCTGCAGCCCTGGATGGTCCCAGTCCCACCTCAGGCAGAGGGATGGGAGGACAGGAGGCTGGGCCTGCAGCCCTGGATGGTCCCATTCCCATCTCAGGCAGAGGGGTGGGAGGACAGGAGGCTGGGCCTGCAGCCCTGGATGGTCCCACGCCCACCTCAGGCTGAGGGGTGGGAAGGCAGGAGGCTGGGCCTGCAGCCCTGGATGGTCCCACTCCCACCTCAGGCAGAGGGGTGGGAGGACAGGAGGCTGGGCCTGCAGCCATAGGCGGTTCCACTCCCACCTCAGGCAGAGGGGTGGGAGGACAGGAGGCTGGGCCTGCAGCCCTGGATGGTCCCACTCCCACCTCAGGCAGAGGGGTGGGAGGACAGGAGGCTGGGCCTGCAGTCCTGGATGGTCTCACTCCCACCTCAGGCAGAGGGGTGGGAGGACAGGAGGCCGGGCCTGCATCCCTGGATGGCCCCAGTCCCACCTCAGGCAGAGGTCTGGGAGGACAGGAGGCAGGGTCTGCAGCCCTGGATGGTCCCACTCCCACCTCAGGCAGAGGGGTGGGAGGACAGGAGGCTGGGCCTGCAGCCTGGATGGTCCCACTCTCACCTCAGGCAGAGGGTTGGGAGGACAGGAGGCCGGGCCTGCAGCCCTGGATGGTCCCAGTCCCACCTCAGGCAGAGGGCTGGGAGGACAGGAGGCCGGGCCTGCAGCCCTGGATGGTCCCACTCCCACCTCAGGCAGAGGAGTGGGAGGACAGGAGGCTCGGCCTGCAGCCCTGGATGGTCCCACCTCAGGCAGAGGGGTGGGAGGACTGGAGGCTGGGCCTGCAGCCCTGGATGGTCCCAGTCCCACCTCAGGCAGAGGGGTGGGAGGATAGGAGGCCGTGCCTGCAGCCCTGGATGATCCCACCTCAGGCAGAGGGGTGGGAGGACAGGAGGCTCGGCCTGCAGACCTGGATGGTCCCACCTCAGGCAGAGGGGTGGGAGGACAGGAGGCTGGGCCTGCAGCCCTGGATGGTCCCGCTCCCACCTCAGGCAGAGGGGTGGGAGGACAGGAGGCTGGGCCTTGCAGCCCTGGATGGTCCCGCTCCCACCTCAGGCAGAGGGGTGGGAGGACAGGAGGCCGGGCCTGCAGCTCCGGATGGTCCCAGTCCCACCTCAGGCAGAGGGGTGGTAGGACAGGAGACTGGGCCTGCAGCCCTGGATGGTCCCACTCCCACCTCAGGCAGAGTGGTGGGAGGACAGGAGGCTGGGCCTGCAGCTCTGGATGGTCCCACTCCCACCTCAGGCAGAGGGGTGGGAGGACAGGAGGCCGGGCCAGCAGCCCCGAATGGTCCCGCTCCCACCTCAGGCAGAGGGGTGGGAGGACAGGAGGCCGGGCCTGCAGCCCTGGATGGTCCCAGTCCCACCTCAGGCAGAGGGGTGGGGGACAGGAGGCTGGGCCTGCAGCCCTGGATGGTCCCACCTCAGGAAGAGGGGTGGGAGGACAGGAGGCCGGGCCTGCAGCCCTGGATGGTCCAAGTCCCACCTCAGGCAGAGGGGTGGGAGGACAGGAGGCTGGGCCTGCAGCCCTGGATGGTCCCTGTCCCACCTCAGGCAGAGGGGTGGGAGGACAGGAGGCCGGGCCTGCAGCCCTGGATGCTCCCAGTCCCACCTCAGGCAGAGGGGTGGGAGGACAGGAGGCTGGGCCTGCAGCCCCAGGCGGTCCCACTCCCACCTCAGGCAGAGGAGTGGGAGGATAGGAGGCCGGGCCTGCAGACCAGGATGGTCCCACTCCCAACTCAGGCAAAGGGGTGGGAGGACAGGAGGCCGGTCCTGCAGCCCTGGATGGTCCCACTCCCACCTCAGGCAGAGGGGTGAGAGGACAGGAGGCCGGGCCTGCAGCCCTGTATGGTCCCACTCCCACCTCAGGCAGACGGGTGAGAGGACAGGAGGCTGGGCCTGCAGCCCCGGATGGTCCCAGTCCCACCTCAGGCAGAGGGGTTGGAGGACAGGAGGTCGGGCCTGCAGCTCTGGATGGTCCCCGTCCCACCTCAGACAGAGGGGTGGGAGGACAGGAGACTGGGCCTGCAGCCCTGGATGGTCCCACTCCCACCTCAGGCAGAGGGGTGGGAGGACAGGAGGCCGGGCCTGCAGACCTGGATGGTCCCACCCACCTCAAGCAGAGGGGTGGGGGACAGGAGGCTGGGCCTGCAGCCTGGATGGTCCCAGTCCCACCTCAGGCAGAGGAGTGGGAGGACAGGAGGCCGGGCCTGCAATCCTGGATGGTCCCAGTCCCACCTCAGGCAGAGGGGTGGGGGACAGGAGGCTGGGCCTGCATCCCTGGATGGTCCCACCTCAGGAAGAGGGGTGGGAGGACAGGAGGCTGGGCCTGCAGCCCTGGATGGTCCCAGTCCCACATCAGGCAGAGGGGTGGGAGGACAGGAGGCTGGGCCTGCAGCCCTGGATGGTCCCAGTCCCACCTCAGGCAGAGGGGTGGGAGGACAGGAGGCCGGGCCTGCAGCCCTGGAT
This sequence comes from Scyliorhinus torazame, assembly GCF_047496885.1. NCBI lineage: Eukaryota > Metazoa > Chordata > Chondrichthyes > Carcharhiniformes > Scyliorhinidae > Scyliorhinus > Scyliorhinus torazame. The sequence continues at coordinate 49,364,670 of NC_092729.1, forward strand.
GGTCCCACTCCCACCTCAGGAAGAGGGGTGGGAGGACAGGAGGCTGGGCCTGCAGCTGTGGATGGTCCCAGTCCCACCTCAGGCAGAGGGGTGGGAGGACAGGAGGCTGGGCCTGCAGCCCTGGATGGTCCCACTCCCACCTCAGGCAGAGGGGCGGGAGAACAGGAGGCTGGGCCTGCAGCCCCAGGCGGTCCCACTCCCACCTCAGGCAGAGGAGTGGGAGGATAGGATGCCGGTCCTGCAGCCCTGGATGGTCCCACTCCCACCTCAGGCAAAGGGGTGAGAGGACAGGAGGCCGGGCCTGCAGCCCTGGATGGTCCCACTCCCACCTCAGGCAGACGGATGAGAAGACAGGAGGCTGGGCCTGCAGCCCCGGATGGTCCCAGTCCCACCTCAGGCAGAGGGGTGGGAGGACAGGAGGCCGGGCCTGCAGCTCTGGATGGTCCCAGTCCCACCTCAGGCAGAGGGGTGGGAGGACAGGTGACTGGGCCTGCAGCCCTGGATGGTCCCACTCCCACCTCAGGCAGAGTGGTGGGAGGACAGGAGGCTGGGCCTGCAGCTCTGGATGGTCCCACTCCCACCTCAGGCAGAGGGGTGGGAGGACAGGAGGCTGGGCCAGCAGCCCCGAATGGTCCCGCTCCCACCTCAGGCAGAGGGGTGGGAGGACAGGAGGCCGGGCCTGCAGCCCTGGATGGTCCCAGTCCCACCTCAGGCAGAGGGGTGGGAGGACAGGAGGCCGGGCCTGCAGCCCTGGATGGTCCCACTCCCACCTCAGGCAGAGGGGTGGGAGGACAGGAGACCGGGCCTGCAGCCCTGGAGGGCCCCACTCCCACTTCAGGCAGAGGTGTGGGAGGACAGGAGGCCGGGCCTGCAGCTCTGGATGGTCCCAGTCCCACCTCAGGCAGAGGGGTGGGAGGACAGGAGACTGGGCCTGCAGCCCTGGATGGTCCCAGTCCCACCTCAGGCAGAGGGGTGGGAGGTTAGGAGGCTGAGCCTGCAGTCCTGGATGGTCCCACTCCTACCTCAGGCAGAGGGGTGGGAGGGCAGGTGGTCGGGCCTGCAGCCCTGGATGGTCCCAATCCCACCTCAGGCAGAGGGGTGGGAGGTTAGGAGGCTGGGCCTGCAGTCCTGGATGGTCCCACTCCTACCTCAGGCAGAGGGGTGGGAGGGCAGGAGGCTGAGCCTGCAGCCCTGGATGGTCCCGCTCCCACCTCAGGCAGAGGGGTGGGAGGGCAGGAGTCAGGGCCTGCAGCCCTGGATGGTCCCAGTCCCACCTCAGGCAGAGGGATGGGAGGACAGGAGGCTGGGCCTGCAGCCCTGGATGGTCCCATTCCCATCTCAGGCAGAGGGGTGGGAGGACAGGAGGCTGGGCCTGCAGCCCTGGATGGTCCCACGCCCACCTCAGGCTGAGGGGTGGGAAGGCAGGAGGCTGGGCCTGCAGCCCTGGATGGTCCCACTCCCACCTCAGGCAGAGGGGTGGGAGGACAGGAGGCTGGGCCTGCAGCCATAGGCGGTTCCACTCCCACCTCAGGCAGAGGGGTGGGAGGACAGGAGGCTGTGCCTGCAGCCCTGGATGGTCCCAGCCCCACCTCAGGCAGAGGGGTGGGAGGACAGGAGGCCGGGCCTGCAGCCCTGGATAGTCCCACTCCCACCTCAGGCAGAGGGGTGGGAGGACAGGAGGCTGGGCCTGCAGCCCTGGATGGTCCCACTCCCACCTCAGGCAGAGGGGTGGGAGGACAGGAGGCTGGGCCTGCAGTCCTGGATGGTCTCACTCCCACCTCAGGCAGAGGGGTGGGAGGACAGGAGGCCGGGCCTGCATCCCTGGATGGCCCCAGTCCCACCTCAGGCAGAGGTCTGGGAGGACAGGAGGCAGGGTCTGCAGCCCTGGATGGTCCCACTCCCACCTCAGGCAGAGGGGTGGGAGGACAGGAGGCTGGGCCTGCAGCCTGGATGGTCCCACTCTCACCTCAGGCAGAGGGTTGGGAGGACAGGAGGCCGGGCCTGCAGCCCTGGATGGTCCCAGTCCCACCTCAGGCAGAGGGCTGGGAGGACAGGAGGCCGGGCCTGCAGCCCTGGATGGTCCCACTCCCACCTCAGGCAGAGGAGTGGGAGGACAGGAGGCTCGGCCTGCAGCCCTGGATGGTCCCACCTCAGGCAGAGGGGTGGGAGGACTGGAGGCTGGGCCTGCAGCCCTGGATGGTCCCAGTCCCACCTCAGGCAGAGGGGTGGGAGGATAGGAGGCCGTGCCTGCAGCCCTGGATGATCCCACCTCAGGCAGAGGGGTGGGAGGACAGGAGGCTCGGCCTGCAGACCTGGATGGTCCCACCTCAGGCAGAGGGGTGGGAGGACAGGAGGCTGGGCCTGCAGCCCTGGATGGTCCCGCTCCCACCTCAGGCAGAGGGGTGGGAGGACAGGAGGCTGGGCCTTGCAGCCCTGGATGGTCCCGCTCCCACCTCAGGCAGAGGGGTGGGAGGACAGGAGGCTGGGCCTGCAGCCCTGGATGGTCCCAGTCCCACCTCAGGCAGAGGGGTGGGAGGACAGGAGGCTGGGCCTGCAGCCCTGGATGGTCCCAGTCCCACCTCAGGCAGAGGGGTGGGAGGACAGGAGGCTGGGCCTGCAGCCCTGGATGGTCCCAGTCCCAACTCAGGCAGAGGTGTGGGAGGACAGGAGGCTGGGCCTGCAGCCCTGGATGGTCCCAGTCCCAACTCAGGCAGAGGGCTGGGAGGACAGGAGGCTGGGCCTGCAGCCCTGGATGGTCCCGCTCCCACCTCAGGCAGAGGGGTGGGAGGACAGGAGGCTGGGCCTGCAGCCCTGGATGGTCCCACTCCCACCTCAGGCAGAGTGGTGGGAGGACAGGAGGCTGGGCCTGCAGCTCTGGATGGTCCCACTCCCACCTCAGGCAGAGGGGTGGGAGGACAGGAGGCTGGGCCAGCAGCCCCGAATGGTCCCGCTCCCACCTCAGGCAGAGGGGTGGGAGGACAGGAGGCCGGGCCTGCAGCCCTGGATGGTCGCAGTCCCACCTCAGGCAGAGGGGTGGGAGGACAGGAGGCCGGGCCTGCAGCCCTGGATGGTCCCACTCCCACCTCAGGCAGAGGGGTGGGAGGACAGGAGACCGGGCCTGCAGCCCTGGATGGCCCCACTCCCACCTCAGGCAGAGGTGTGGGAGGACAGGAGGCCGGGCCTGCAGATCTGGATGATCCCAGTCCCACCTCAGGCAGAGGGGTGGGAGGACAGGAGACTGGGCCTGCAGCCCTGGATGGTCCCAGTCCCAACTCAGGCAGAGGGGTGGGAGGTTAGGAGGCTGAGCCTGCAGTCCTGGATGGTCCCACTCCTACCTCAGGCAGAGGGGTGGGAGGGCAGGTGGTCGGGCCTGCAGCCCTGGATGGTCCCAATCCCACCTCAGGCAGAGGGGTGGGAGGTTAGGAGGCTGGGCCTGCAGTCCTGGATGGTCCCACTCCTACCTCAGGCAGAGGGGTGGGAGGGCAGGAGGCTGAGCCTGCAGCCCTGGATGGTCCCGCTCCCACCTCAGGCAGAGGGGTGGGAGGGCAGGAGTCAGGGCCTGCAGCCCTGGATGGTCCCAGTCCCACCTCAGGCAGAGGGATGGGAAGACAGGAGGCTGGGCCTGCAGCCCTGGATGGTCCCATTCCCATCTCAGGCAGAGGGGTGGGAGGACAGGAGGCTGGGCCTGCAGCCCTGGATGGTCCCACGCCCACCTCAGGCTGAGGGGTGGGAAGGCAGGAGGCTGGGCCTGCAGCCCTGGATGGTCCCACTCCCACCTCAGGCAGAGGGGTGGGAGGACAGGAGGCTGGGCCTGCAGCCATAGGCGGTTCCACTCCCACCTCAGGCAGAGGGGTGGGAGGACAGGAGGCTGTGCCTGCAGCCCTGGATGGTCCCAGCCCCACCTCAGGCAGAGGGGTGGGAGGACAGGAGGCCGGGCCTGCAGCCCTGGATAGTCCCACTCCCACCTCAGGCAGAGGGGTGGGAGGACAGGAGGCTGGGCCTGCAGCCCGGGATGGTCCCACTCCCACCTCAGGCAGAGGGGTGGGAGGACAGGAGGCTGGGCCTGCAGTCCTGGATGGTCTCACTCCCACCTCAGGCAGAGGGGTGGGAGGACAGGAGGCCGGGCCTGCATCCCTGGATGGCCCCAGTCCCACCTCAGGCAGAGGTCTGGGAGGACAGGAGGCAGGGTCTGCAGCCCTGGATGGTCCCACTCCCACCTCAGGCAGAGGGGTGGGAGGACAGGAGGCTGGGCCTGCAGCCTGGATGGTCCCACTCTCACCTCAGGCAGAGGGTTGGGAGGACAGGAGGCCGGGCCTGCAGCCCTGGATGGTCCCAGTCCCACCTCAGGCAGAGGGCTGGGAGGACAGGAGGCCGGGCCTGCAGCCCTGGATGGTCCCACTCCCACCTCAGGCAGAGGAGTGGGAGGACAGGAGGCTCGGCCTGCAGCCCTGGATGGTCCCACCTCAGGCAGAGGGGTGGGAGGACAGGAGGCTGGGCCTGCAGCCCTGGATGGTCCCAGTCCAACCTCAGGCAGAGGGGTGGGAGGATAGGAGGCCGTGCCTGCAGCCCTGGATGGTCCCACCTCAGGCAGAGGGGTGGGAGGACAGGAGGCTCGGCCTGCAGACCTGGATGGTCCCACCTCAGGCAGAGGGGTGGGAGGACAGGAGGCTGGGCCTGCAGCCCTGGATGGTCCCGCTCCCACCTCAGGCAGAGGGGTGGGAGGACAGGAGGCTGGGCCTTGCAGCCCTGGATGGTCCCGCTCCCACCACAGGCAGAGGGGTGGGAGGACAGGAGGCTGGGCCTGCAGCCCTGGATGGTCCCAGTCCCACCTCAGGCAGAGGGGTGGGAGGACAGGAGGCTGGGCCTGCAGCCCTAGATGGTCCCAGTCCCACCTCAGGCAGAGGGGTGGGAGGACAGGAGGCTGGGCCTGCAGCCCTGGATGGTCCCAGTCCCAACTCAGGCAGAGGGGTGGGAGGACAGGAGGCTGGGCCTGCAGCCCTGGATGGTCCCAGTCCCAACTCAGGCAGAGGGCTGGGAGGACAGGAGGCTGGGCCTGCAGCCCTGGATGGTCCCGCTCCCACCTCAGGCAGAGGGGTGGGAGGACAGGAGGCTGGGCCTGCAGCCCTGGATGGTCCCGCTCCCACCTCAGGCAGAGGGGTGGGAGGATAGGAGGCCGGGCCTGCAGCCCTGGATGGTCCCACCTCAGGCAGAGGGGTGGGAGGACAGGAGGCTGGGCCTGCAGCCTGGATGGTCCCAGTCCCACCTCAGATAGAGGGGTGGTAGGACAGGAGGCCGGGCCTGCAGCCCTGGATGGTCCCAGTCCCACCTCAGGCAGAGGGGTGGGAGGACAGGAGGCTGGGCCTGCAGCCCTGGAAGGTCCCAGTCCCATCTCAGGCAGAGGTGTGGGACGACAGGAGGCTGGGCCTGCAGCCCTGGATGGTCCCAGTCCCAACTCAGGCAGAGGGGTGGGAGGACAGGAGGCTGGGCCTGCAGCCCTGGATGGTCCCACTCCCACCTCAGGCAGAGGGGTGGGAGGACAGGAGGCCGGGCCTGCAGCCCTGGATGGTCCCACTCCCACCTCAGGCAGAGGGGTGGGAGGACAGGAGGCTGGGCCTGCAGCCCTGGATGGTCCCAGTCCCAACTCAGGCAGAGGGCTGGGAGGACAGGAGGCTCGGCCTGCAGCCCTGGATGGTCCCACTCCCACCTCAGACAGAGGGGTGGGAGGACAGGAGGCCGGGCCTGCAGCCCTGGATGGTCCCACTCCCACCTCAGGCAGAGGGGTGGGAGAACAGGAGACTGGGCCTGCAGCCTGGATGGTCCCACTCCCACCTCAGGCAGAGGGGTGGGAGGGCAGGAGGCCGGGCGTGCAGCCTGGATGGTCCCACTCCCACCTCAGGCAGAGGGGTGGGAGGACAGGAGGCTGGGCCTGCAGCCCTGGATGGTCCCAGCCCCACCTCAGGCAGAGGGGTGGGAGGACAGGAGGCTGGGCCTGCAGCCCTGGATGGTCACACTCCCACCTCAGGCAGAGGGGTGGGAGGACAGGAGGCCGGGCCTGCAGGCCTGGATGGTCCCACTCCCACCTCAGGCAGAGGGGTGGGGGGGACAGGAGGCTGGGCCTTGCAGCCCTGGATGGTCCCACTCCCACCTCAGGCAGAGGGGTGGGAGGACAGGAGGCTGGGCCTGCAGCCCTGGATGGTCCCACTCCCACCTCAGGCAGAGGGGTGGGAGGACAGGAGGCTGGGCCTGCAGCCCTGGATGGTCACACTCCCACCTCAGGCAGAGGGGTGGGAGGACAGGAGGCCGGGCCTGCAGGCCTGGATGGTCCCAGTCCCACCTCAGGCAGAGGGGTGGGAGGACAGGAGGCTGGGCCTGCAGCCCTGGATGGTCCCAGTCCCACCTCAGGCAGAGGGGTGGGAGGACAGGAGGCTGGGCCTGCAGCCTGGATGGTCCCACTCCCACCTCAGGCAGAGGGGTGGGAGGGCAGGAGGCCGGGCCTGCAGCCCTCGATGCTCCCACTCCCACCTCAGACAGAGGGGTGATCAAACCGTGATCTTTATCAATGATGAGAAGGCGGAAACAGTGGAAGTTTAAACTGGACAGATATTTCACAGCTGGATTCACACAATACAGACAGCAATGTATCGTAGATTGTGGAACTGCCACAAATGTTGTCAAATGCAGGACGTGGGGTCCCTCAATGTTTCAATCTTGCTGAGAGACTGTCAGCCCACAGGGACAATATTTCTGTTTAATAGGACTGATGGACAAGTTAAAATAGTTCCGTTTCAAAGTTTAAAATAACCAGTCATTGCTCTGTGCAGCTTTCGGAATCTGTCAGTGGAATTTACTTCACACAGGCAAGTTTAACAAGTGTATGGGGAACTGATTAGAAGTTTTGATGGAGATATTCCTGCATTATGGAAATGTGTGAGATCTATTTAGGGTTGGGAAATTGATTGAGGATCAAAGGATGCAGTTGTTTTTTAACTACATTAGACTGAGAGCCTTGAAGATTCACAACTTCCATGTGCTGTGAGAAAGGATTGATTAACCAAGGCCTATTATTCAAATACTTCAGACAAGTGAATAAGCTACAGGAACATTGAATATACAGACAGAGACAAGCAGACACCTGTAATCGGAGCTTAAACTTCACGTTTGAATGTGAAGGGCTGAAATAAACAAGAGTCCACCCTGGGATTCGGTGCAATTTAAGTTCTGCTTTTCCAAAAAATAGAAATAACTATCTGCAATGAAAAATTCCTTGGACAGGACAGAGGGATTTTGACTCTGTATTTAAGCCCAGACAGTATTTGTGTTGTGAGTGTTTGATGGGCAGTGTAGATGGAGCTTTACTCTGAAACACTGGAATTTAGTTTAAGGGTGATTTAATCAAAATGCTTCAGAATAATAATTGATATTGTACATCTCGTGTGTGTCTCAGTGACAGCTGTGAAACATGTACAGCACAATCTCATCCTGTTTCTGTGTCTCTCTCTCGCTGAAATTAGCTGGTCCATTTCCTAAATTACCACCTTTCAAAAGGGCTCCATTGCCTGTGAAACAGTTTGTGATACACAAAGGTTATGAAAAGTGCTTTAGAATTATCTGTCCCCAAGCTGCTGTGAGGATGTTCAGAGTCAGTGTGTGACTTGGGTCACACACAGGCCAGATACACCTCTCCAAGTTAAAGGTGGAGAATGGATCTCGCTCCATTTGAAAGATGTATTGACCCAGTCTGTCTGAGTTTGAGTATCTGTTTTTCTGTACACGTGTGTGTGTTGAGGGGGGGGGGGGTTATGTGTGGCATTCTTTACGCGGCACTGGAAGTTACACGGTAGCACAGTGGTTAGCACTGCGGCCTCACAGCTCCAGAGCCCCAGGTTCGAATCCCGGCTTGGGTCGCAGTCTGTGCGGAGTCTGCACGTTCTCTGCTTGTCCGCGTGGGTTTCTCCCGGGTGCTCCGGTTTCCCCCCTGACGTCCCGAAGGACGTGCTGTTTGGTGAATTGGACATTATGTATTCACCCTCAGTGTACCCGAACAGGCGCCAGAGTTTGGAGACTAGGGACTTTTCTCAGTAACTTCATTGCAGTGTGTGACTGTGTGTCTGTGTGTGTCTGTGTGTGTGTGTGTGTGTGTGTCTGTGTGTGTGTCTGTGTGTGTGCGTGTGTGTGTGTGGTTGTGTGTGTGGTTGTGTGTGTGCCTGTGTGTGTGCCTGTGTGTGTGGGTGTGTGTGTGTGTGTATCTGTGTCTCAGTTTGACTTTGTTGAGTACTGATTGAAGATAATGAGATAGAAAGTTTGATAGAAAGTTTGGCAGCATTGTCGGTGTAAACAATAATGACAGAGACAGTGTGAACCCTGAAGAGAGCGCCATACCTGGGCCCACTCCCCTATCCCGTCGCTGTCACCCCACCTAACCTGAACAGCTTTAGATACTGTGGGCAATTTGGATTGATCACCGCCAACCCACCTAACCTGCACGTCTTTGGGCGGTGGGAGGAAACCGGAGCACCCGGAGGAAACCCACGCAGACACGGGGAGGACGTCCAGACTCCGCACAGACAGTGACCTAAGCCGGGAATCGAACCTGGGACCCTGTAGCTGTGAGGCAGCAGTGCTAACCACTGTTCAGTCCCGGCTCTGGGTCACTGTCCGTGTGGAGTTTGCACGTTCTCCCCGTGTTAGCCTGGGTCTCATCCCCACAACCCAAAGATGTGCAGGGCAGGTGGATGGGCCGCGCTAACTTGCCCCTGAATTGGAAAAACTGAACTGGGCTCTGGATTTATTGAAAAAATCTTTTTATTGCCGTTTCCACAATTCTGTGCATTGCGGCTAGTTTACATTTCTCAGAGAGTGAAAAGGCTTTCTCTTACGTTTCTATCGTTACAAACTGTTGCCGTTCAGTTCGGCGTGTCTGCCCCCCCCCCCCCAACCCCCCTTTCCCTAACCCTTCCCCTCTCTCCCCCGCAGACCCTCCGTGATGCCCTTCCGGGCCGACCTGGTGTGTGACCCCCTGCTCCTTGTTTACCCCCTTACCCCCCCTTTCTTTTCTCCCTCCATCGATTTCAGCCGTGTTCTTTCAGTGGATTGGGGGGGGGGGGTTCCCCCTCTCCATCCCTCTCGGTGGGGGGGGGGGGGTTCCCCCCACTCCACAACTCTCGATTGGGGGGAATTCCCCTCTCCATCTCTCTCGGTGGGGGGGGGGTCCCCCACTCCATCTCTCTCGGTGGGGGGGTCCCCCCTCTCCATCTCTCTCGGTGGGGGGGTTCCCCCACTCCATCTCTCTCGGTGGGGTGGGGGTTCCCCCCTCTCCATCCCTCTCGGTGGGGGGGTCCCCCCTCTCCATCCCTCTCGGTGGGGGGGGGGTTCCCCCCACTCCACAACTCTCGATTGGGGGGAATTCCCCTGTCCATCTCTCTCGGTGGGGGGGGGGGGGGTTCCCCCACTCCATCTCTCTCGGTGGGGGGGTCCCCCCTCTCCATCTCTCTCGGTGGGGGGGGGTTCCCCCACTCCATCTCTCTCGGTGGGGTGGGGGTTCCCCCCTCTCCATCCCTCTCGGTGGGGGGGTCCCCCCTCTCCATCCCTCTCGGTGGGGGGGGGGTTCCCCCCACTCCACAACTCTCGGTGGGGGGGATTCCCCCCTCCATCTCTCTCGGTGGGGAGGATTCGCCCTCTCCATCTCTCTCGGTGTGGGAGGATTCGCCCTCTCCATCTCTCTCGGTGGGGGGGGGGGGGGTTCCCCCACTCCATCTCTCTCGGTGGGGTGGGGGTTCCCCCTCTCCATCCCTCTCGGTGGGGGGTCCCCCCTCTCCATCTCTCTCGGTGGGGAGGTGGCTGTTCCCCCCTCTCCATCTCTCTCATAGAACATTACAACGCAGTACAGGCCCTTCGGCCCTCGATGTTGCGCCGACCTGTGAAACCACTCTAAAGCCCATCTACACTATTCCCTTATCGTCCATATGTCTATCCAATGACCATTTGAATGCCCTTAGTGTTGGCGAGTCCACTACTGTTGCAGGCAGAGCATTCCACGCCCTTACTACTCTCTGAGTAAAGAACGTACCTCTGACATCTGTCTTATATCTATCTCCCCTCAATTTAAAGCTATGTCCCCTCGTGCTAGACATCACCATCCGAGGAAAAAGGCTCTCACTGTCCACCCTATCCAATCCTCTGATCACCTTGTATGCCTCAATTAAGTCACCTCTTAACTTTCTTCTCTCTAACGAAAACAGCCTCAAGTCCCTCAGCCTTTCCTCATAAGATCTTCCCTCCATAACCAGGCAACATTCTGGCAAATCTCCTCTGCACCCTTTCCAATGCTTCCACATCCTTCCTATAATGCGGCGACCAGAATTGCACGCAATACTCCAAATGCGGCCGCACCAGAGTTTTGTACAGCTGCAACATGACCTCATGGCTCCGAAATTCAGACACTCTACCAATAAAAGCTAACACACCGTACACCTTCTTAACAACCCTCTCAACCTGAGTGGCAACTTTCAGGGATCTATGTACATGGACACCGAGATCTCTCTGCTCATCCACACTGCCAAGAATCTTACCATTAGCCCAGTACGCTGTCTTCCTGTTATTCCTTCCTAAATGAATCACCTCACATTTTTCTGCATTAAACTCCATTTGCCACCTCTCAGCCCAGCGCTGCAGCTTATCTATGTCCCTCTGTAACTTGTAACATCCTTCCGCACTGTCCACAACTCCACCGACTTTAGTGTCAGCTGCAAATTTACTCACCCATCCTTCTGCGCCCTCCTCCAGGTCATTTATAAAAATGACAAACAGCAGTGGACCCAGATCCTTGTGGTACACCACTAGTAACTGGACTCCAGTCTGAACACTTCCCATCAACCACCACCCTTTGTCTTCTTCCAGCTAGCCAATTTCTGATCCAAACTGCTAAATCTTCCTGAATCCCATGCTTCCGTATTTTCTGCAGTAGCCTACCGTGGGGAACCTTGTCAAACGCGTTACTGAAATCCATATACACCACATCAACTGCTTTACCCTCATCCACCTGTTTCTCACCTTCTCAAAGAACTCTATATGGTTTGTGAGGCACAACCGACCCTTCACAAAACCGTGCTGACTATGTCTAATCAAATTATTCCTTTCCAGATGATTATACACCCTATCTCTGAAAAACCTTTCCAAGATTTTGCCCACAACAGAAGTAAGGCTCACTGGTCTATATTTACCGGGGTTGTCTCTACTCCCCTTCTTGAACAAGGGGACAACATTTGCCAGAGAATCCTAGGATAAATCCCATCCGGCCCAGGGACTTGTCTATTTTCACCCTTTCCAGAATAGTTAACACCTCCTCCTTATGAACCTCAAGTCCTTCTAGTCGAGTAGCCTGACTCTCAGTATTCTCCTCGTCAACATTGTCTTTTTCCTGTGTGAATAGTGATGAAAAATATTCGTATAGCACCTCTCCTATCTCCACGGACTCCAAGCACAACTTCCCACTCCTGTCCTTGACTGGCCCTACTCTTACCCTAGTCATTCTTTTATTCCTGACATATCTGTAGAAAGCTTTAGGGTTATCCTTTATCCTACCATCTAAAGACTTCTCATGTCCCCTTCTGACTCTTCTTAGCTCTCTCTTTAGGTCCTTCCTAGCTAACTTGTAACTCTCGAGCCCCCCTACTGAACCTTCATGTCTCATCTTTACATAAGCCTCCTTCCTTCTTCCTCTAGACAAGTGTTTCAACTGCCTTAGTAAACCACGGTTCCCTTGCTCGACCACTTCCTCCCTGCCTGACAGGTACATACTTATCAAGGACACGCAGTAGCTGTTCTTTGAACAAGCTCCACATTTCCATTGTGCCCATCCCCTGCAGTTTTCCTCTCCGTCTCGGTGGGGGTGGGGGGGGGGGAAGGGTCCCCCTCTCCATCTCTCTCGGTGGGTGGGGTGTTCCCGCCTCTCCATCTCTCTCGGTGGGGGAGTCCCCCCTCTCCATCTCTCTCTTTGGTGGTGTCCCCCCTCTCCATCTCTCTCGGTGGGGGCAAAGTTCCCCCCTCTCCATCTCTCTCGGTGGAGGGAGGACCCCCCTCCATCTCTCTCGGCGGAGGGGGGGGGTCCACCCTCTCCATCTCTCTCGGTGGAGGGGGAGTTCCCCCCTCTCCATCTCTCTCGGTGGGTGTGGGGGTTCCCGCCTCTCCATCTCTCTCGGTGGGGGGGGGTCCACCCTCTCCATCTCTCTCGGTGGGGGGGTCCCCCATCTCCATCTCTCTCGGTGGGGGGTCCCCCTCTCCATCTCTCTCGGTGGGGGCAAAGTTCCCCCCTCTCCATCTCTCTCGGTGGAGGGGGGACCCCCTCTCCATCTCTCTCGGCGGGGGGGGGGGGTTCACCCTCTCCATCTCTCTCGGTGGAGGGGGAGTTCCCCCCTCTCCATCTCTCTCGGTGGGTGTGGGGGTTCCCGCCTCTCCATCTCTCTCGGGGGGGGTCCCCCTCTCCATCTCTCTCGCCGGGGGAGTCCCCCCTCTCCATCTCTCTCGGTGGGGGGGTCCCCCCTCTCCATCTCTCTCGGTTGGGGGGTCGCCCTCTCCTTCTCTCTCAGCGGGGGGGGGGGGGGGCGGTCCACCCTCTCCATCTCTCTCGGTGGAGGGGGAGTTCTCCCCTCTCCATCTCTCTCGGTGGGGGGCAGGGCTCCCCCCTCTCTATCTCTCTCGGCGGGGGGGGGTCCACCCTCTCTATCTCTCTCGGCGGGGGAGAGGGGGTCCACCCTCACCATCTCTCTCGGTGGAGGGGGATTTCCCCCCTCTCCATCTCTCCCGGTGGGGGGGGGTTCCACCCTCTCCATCTCTCTCTCGGTGGGGGGGTTCCCCCTTCTCCATCTCGCTTTGTGGGGGGGGGGGGTCTCCTTCTCCATATCTCTCGGTGGGGGAGGAGGGGGGTTCCACCAACTCCATCTCTCTCTGTGGGGGGGTGGGGTTACCCCTTCTCCATCTCTCTCGGTGGGTGGAGGCTGTTCTCCCCTCTCCATCTCTCTCGGTCTCTTCGTCTCTCCGTCTCTCTCTGGGACTCTGCCAAAACAAAATCCACAACCAGCAGTCGGCCATTAGTATGTCAGTTCACAATGGCCATTGTATGTCAGTTCACGGTGGCCATTTTATGACGGTTCACGGGAGCCATTTTATGTCAGTTCACAATAGCCATTTTATGTCAGTTAACAATGGACAGTTCATGTCAGGTCGCAATGGCCATTTTGTGTCAGTTCACAATGGACAGTTAATGTCAGTTCACGGGGGCCATTTTGTGTCAGGTCGCAATGGCCATTGTATGTCAGTTCAGAATGGCCATTTTATGTCAGTTCACGGTAGCCATTGTATGTCAGTTCACATTGGCCATTTATGTCAGTTCACGGGGGCCATTGTATGTCAGTTCACATTGGCCATTTTATGTCAGTTCACAGTGGCCATTTTATGTCAGTTCACAATGGCCATTTTATGTCAGTTCACATTGCCCATTTTATGTCAGTTCACAATGGCCATTTTATGTCAGTTCACGGTGGCCATTGTATGTCAGTTCACAATGGCCATTTTATGTCAATTTGCAATGGACATTTTTTGTCAGTTCACAATGGCCATTTTATGTCAGTTTGCAATGGCCATTTTATCTCAGTTGCGGTGGCCAGTTCATATCGGTTCACGGGGGCCATTTTATGTCAGTTCACGGTGGCCATTTTATGTCAGGTCATGGGGGCCATTTTGTGTCAGTTCACGGTGGCCATTGTATGTCAGTTTACAATGGCCATTGCATGTCAGTTCACAATGGCCATTTTGTGTCAGTTTGCAATGGCCATTTTATCTCAGTTGCGGTGGCCAGTTCATGTCGGTTCACGGGGACCATTTTATGTCAGTTCACGGTGGCCATTTTATATCAGTTCACAATGGCCATTTTATGTAAGTTCACGGTGGCCATTTTATCTCAGTTCACAGTGGCCATTTTATGTCAGTTCACGGGGGCCATTTTATTCAGTCGATGGGTGCCATTTTATGTCAATACACGGTGGCCATTTTATGTCAGTTCACGGTTGTCATTTTATGTCGGTTGACAGGGGCCTTTTTATGTCTGCTCGCAATGGCCATTTTATGTCAGTTCACGGCGGCCATTGTATGTGAGTTCACGGCAGCCATTTTATGTCAGTTCACGGTGTCCACTGTATGTCAGTTCACAATGGCCATTTTATGTCAGTTCACAATGACGATTTTATGTCAGTTCACGTTGGCCATTGTATGTCAGTTCACAATGGCCATTTTATGTCAATTTCCAATGGCCATTTTATGTCAGTTCACGGTGGCCATTGTATGTCCGTTCACAATGGCCATTTTATGTCAGTTTGCAATGGTCATTTTATGTCAGTTCACGGTGGCCATTGTATGTCCGTTCACAATGGCCATTTTATGTCAGTTTGCAATGGCCATTTTATCTCAGTTGTGGTGGCCAGTTCATGTCGGTTCACGGGGGCCATTTTATGTCAGTTCACGGTGGCCATTTTATGTCAGTTCACGGTGGCCATTTTATGTCAGTTCACGGTGGCCATTTTATCTCAGTTCAAAGTGGCCATTTTATGTCAGTTCACGGGGGCCTTTTTATGTCAGGTCGCAATGGCCATTTTATGTCAGTTCACAATGGCCATTTTATGTCAGTTCATGGTGGCCATTGTATGTCAGTTCACAATGGCCATTGTATGTCAGTTCACAATGGCCATTTTATGTCTGTTTGCCATGACCATTTTTCTTCAGTTGACGGTGGCCATTTTATGTCAGTTCACAGTTGCCATTTTATGTCAGTTCACGGGGTCCATTTTAAGACAGTTCACAATGGCCATTTTATGTCAGTTCACAATGGCCATTTTATGTCAGTTCACGGTGGCCTTTGTGAGTCAGTTCACAATGGCCATTTTATGTCAGTTCACAATGGCCATTTTATGTCAGTTCATGGTGGCCATTGTATGTCAGTTCACAATGGCCATTTTATGTCAGTTCACAATGGCCATTTTATGTCAGTGTGCAATGGCCATTTTTTATCAGTTGACGGTGGCCATTTTGTGTCAGTTCACGGTGGCCATTGCATGTCAGTTCACAATGGCCATTGTATGTCAGTTCACAATGGCCAGTTTATGTCAGTTTAATGGCCATTTTATCTCAGTTGCGGTGGCCAGTTCATGTCGGTTCACGGAGGCCATTTTATGTCAGTTCACGGTGGCCATTTTATGTCAGTTCAAGGAGGCCATTTTATTCAGTCAATGGGGGCCATTTTATGTCAGTTTACGGTGGCCATTTTATGTCAGTTCACGGTGGTCATTTTATGTCGGTTCATGGCGGCAATTTTATGTCAGGTCACGGTGGCTATTTTATGTTAGCTCATGGCGGCCATTTTATGTCAGTTCACGGGGCCATTTTATGTCAGTTCACGATGGACATTTTATATCAGTTCACGGGGGCCTTTTTAGGTCCGGTCGCAATGGCCATTTTATGTCAGTTCACGGGGGCCATTGTATATCAGTTCACAATGGCCATTTTATGTCAGTTTGCAATGGCCATTTTATCTCAGTTGCGGTGGCCAGTATATGTCGGTTCACGGGGGCCATTTTATGTCAGTTCACGGTGGCCATTTTATGTCAGTTCACGGGGGCCATTTTATGTCAGTCCATGGTGGCCATTTATATGTCAGTTCACAATGGCCATTGTATGTCAGTTCACAATCGCTATTTTGTGTCAGTTCACGGTGGCCATTGTATGTCAGTTTACAATGGCCATTTTATGTCAGTTTGCAATGGCCATTTTATCTCAGTTGCGGTGGCCAGTACATGTCGTTTCACGGGGGCCATTTTATGTCAGTTCACGGTGGCCATTTTATGTCAGTTCACGGAGGCCATTTTATGTCAGTTCATGGTGGCCATTGTATGTCAGTTCACAATGGCCATTGCATGTCAGTTCACAATGGCCATTGTATGTCAGTTTACAATGGCCATTGCATGTCAGTTCACAATGGCCATTTTATGTCAGTATGCAATGGCCATTTTATCTCAGTTGCAGTGGCCAGTTCATGTCGGTTCACGGGGGCCATTTTATGTCAGTTCACGGTGGCCATTTTATGTCAGTTCACGGGGGCCATTTTATGTCAGTTCATGGTGCCCATTTTATGTCAGTTCACGGTGGCCATTTTATCTCAGTTCACAGTGGCCATTTTGTCAGTTCACGGGGGCCATTTTATTCAGTCGATGGAGGCCATTTTATGTCAGTACACGGTGGCCATTTTATGTCGGTTCACGGTGGTCATTTTATGCCGGTTGACGGGGGCCATTTTATGTCTGCTTGCAATGGCCATTTTATGTCAGTTCACGGTGGCCATTGTATGTCAGTTCATGGCGGCCATTTTATGTCAGGTCACGGTGGCTATTTTATGTTAGCTCATGGCGGCCATTTTATGTCAGTTCACGGGGCCGTTTCATGTCAGTTCACGATGGACATTTTATATCAGTTCACGGGGGCCATTGTATATCAGTTCACGGCAGCCATTTTATGTCAGTTCACAGTGGCCACTGTATGTCAGTTCACAATGGCCATTTTATGTCAGTTCACAATGACCATTTTATGTCAGTTCACGGTGGCCATTGTATGTCCGTTCACAATGGCCATTTTATGTCAGTTTGCAATGGCCATTTTATGTCAGTTCACGGTGGCCATTGTATGTCAGTTCATGGTGGCTATTTTATGTCAGTTCACAGTGGCCATTTTATGTCAGTTCACAATGGCCATTTTATGTCAGTTCCCATTGCCCATTTTATGTCAGTTCACAATGGCCATTTTATGTCAGTTCACGGTGGCCATTGTATGTCAGTTCACAATGGCCATTTTATGTCAATTTGCAATGGACATTTTTTGTCAGTTCACAATGGCCATTTTATGTCAGTTTGCAATGGCCATTTTATCTCAGTTGCGGTGGCCAGTACATGTCGTTTCACGGGGGCCATTTTATGTCAGTTCACGGTGGCCATTTTATGTCAGTTCACGGAGGCCATTTTATGTCAGTTCATGGTGGCCATTGTATGTCAGTTCACAATGGCCATTGCATGTCAGTTCACAATGGCCATTGTATGTCAGTTTACAATGGCCATTGCATGTCAGTTCACAATGGCCATTTTATGTCAGTATGCAATGGCCATTTTATCTCAGTTGCAGTGGCCAGTTCATGTCGGTTCACGGGGGCCATTTTATGTCAGTTCACGGTGGCCATTTTATGTCAGTTCACGGGGGCCATTTTATGTCAGTTCATGGTGCCCATTTTATGTCAGTTCACGGTGGCCATTTTATCTCAGTTCACAGTGGCCATTTTGTCAGTTCACGGGGGCCATTTTATTCAGTCGATGGAGGCCATTTTATGTCAGTACACGGTGGCCATTTTATGTCGGTTCACGGTGGTCATTTTATGCCGGTTGACGGGGGCCATTTTATGTCTGCTTGCAATGGCCATTTTATGTCAGTTCACGGTGGCCATTGTATGTCAGTTCATGGCGGCCATTTTATGTCAGGTCACGGTGGCTATTTTATGTTAGCTCATGGCGGCCATTTTATGTCAGTTCACGGGGCCGTTTCATGTCAGTTCACGATGGACATTTTATATCAGTTCACGGGGGCCATTGTATATCAGTTCACGGCAGCCATTTTATGTCAGTTCACAGTGGCCACTGTATGTCAGTTCACAATGGCCATTTTATGTCAGTTCACAATGACCATTTTATGTCAGTTCACGTTGGCCATTGTATGTCAGTTCACAATGGCCATTTTATGTCAATTTGCAATGGCCATTTTATGTCAGTTCACGGTGGCCATTGTATGTCCGTTCACAATGGCCATTTTATGTCAGTTTGCAATGGCCATTTTATGTCAGTTCACGGTGGCTATTGTATGTCCGTTCACAATGGCCATTTTATGTCAGTTTGCAATGGCCATTTTATCTCAGTTGTGGTGGCCAGTTCATGTCGGTTCACGGGGGCCATTTTATGTCAGTTCACGGTGGCCATTTTATGTCAGTTCACGGGGGCCATTTTATGTCAGTTCATGGTGGCTATTTTATGTCAGTTCACAATGGCCATTTTATTTCAGTTCACGGTGGCCATTTTATCTCAGTTCAAAGTGGCCATTTTATGTCAGTTCACAGGGGCCTTTTTATGTCAGGTCGCAATGGCCATTTTATGTCAGTTCACAATGGCCATTTTATGTCAGTTCATGTTGGCCATTGTATGTCAGTTCACAATGGCCATTGTATGTCAGTTCACAATGGCCATTTTATGTCAGTTTGCCATGACCATTTTTCTTCAGTTGATGGTGGCCATTTTATGTCAGTTCACAGTTGCCATTTTATGTCAGTTCACGGGGTCCATTTTAAGACAGTTCACAATGGCCATTTTATGTCAGTTCACAATGGCCATTTTATGTCAGTTCACGGTGGCCTTTGTGAGTCAGTTCACAATGGCCATTTTATGTCAGTTCACAATGGCCATTTTATGTCAGTTCATGGTGGCCATTGTATGTCAGTTCACAATGGCCATTTTATGTCAGTTCACAATGGCCATTTTATGTCAGTGTGCAATGGCCATTTTTTATCAGTTGACGGTGGCCATTTTGTGTCAGTTCACGGTGGCCATTGCATGTCAGTTCACAATGGCCATTGTATGTCAGTTCACAATGGCCAGTTTATGTCAGTTTAATGGCCATTTTATCTCAGTTGCGGTGGCCAGTTCATGTCGGTTCACGGAGGCCATTTTATGTCAGTTCACGGTGGCCATTTTATGTCAGTTCAAGGAGGCCATTTTATTCAGTCAATGGGGGCCATTTTATGTCAGTTTACGGTGGCCATTTTATGTCAGTTCACGGTGGTCATTTTATGTCGGTTCATGGCGGCAATTTTATGTCAGGTCACGGTGGCTATTTTATGTTAGCTCATGGCGGCCATTTTATGTCAGTTCACGGGGCCATTTTATGTCAGTTCACGATGGACATTTTATATCAGTTCACGGGGGCCTTTTTAGGTCCGGTCGCAATGGCCATTTTATGTCAGTTCACGGGGGCCATTGTATATCAGTTCACAATGGCCATTTTATGTCAGTTTGCAATGGCCATTTTATCTCAGTTGCGGTGGCCAGTACATGTCGTTTCACGGGGGCCATTTTATGTCAGTTCACGGTGGCCATTTTATGTCAGTTCACGGGGGCCATTTTATGTCAGTTCATGGTGGCCATTGTATGTCAGTTCACAATGGCCATTGCATGTCAGTTCACAATGGCCATTGTATGTCAGTTTACAATGGCCATTGCATGTCAGTTCACAATGGCCATTTTATGTCAGTATGCAATGGCCATTTTATCTCAGTTGCAGTGGCCAGTTCATGTCGGTTCACGGGGGCCATTTTATGTCAGTTCACGGTGGCCATTTTATGTCAGTTCACGGGGGCCATTTTATGTCAGTTCATGGTGCCCATTTTATGTCAGTTCACGGTGGCCATTTTATCTCAGTTCACAGTGGCCATTTTGTCAGTTCACGGGGGCCATTTTATTCAGTCGATGGAGGCCATTTTATGTCAGTACACGGTGGCCATTTTATGTCGGTTCACGGTGGTCATTTTATGCCGGTTGACGGGGGCCATTTTATGTCTGCTTGCAATGGCCATTTTATGTCAGTTCACGGTGGCCATTGTATGTCAGTTCATGGCGGCCATTTTATGTCAGGTCACGGTGGCTATTTTATGTTAGCTCATGGCGGCCATTTTATGTCAGTTCACGGGGCCGTTTCATGTCAGTTCACGATGGACATTTTATATCAGTTCACGGGGGCCATTGTATATCAGTTCACGGCAGCCATTTTATGTCAGTTCACAGTGGCCACTGTATGTCAGTTCACAATGGCCATTTTATGTCAGTTCACAATGACCATTTTATGTCAGTTCACGGTGGCCATTGTATGTCCGTTCACAATGGCCATTTTATGTCAGTTTGCAATGGCCATTTTATGTCAGTTCACGGTGGCCATTGTATGTCAGTTCATGGTGGCTATTTTATGTCAGTTCACAGTGGCCATTTTATGTCAGTTCACAATGGCCATTTTATGTCAGTTCCCATTGCCCATTTTATGTCAGTTCACAATGGCCATTTTATGTCAGTTCACGGTGGCCATTGTATGTCAGTTCACAATGGCCATTTTATGTCAATTTGCAATGGACATTTTTTGTCAGTTCACAATGGCCATTTTATGTCAGTTTGCAATGGCCATTTTATCTCAGTTGCGGTGGCCAGTACATGTCGTTTCACGGGGGCCATTTTATGTCAGTTCACGGTGGCCATTTTATGTCAGTTCACGGAGGCCATTTTATGTCAGTTCATGGTGGCCATTGTATGTCAGTTCACAATGGCCATTGCATGTCAGTTCACAATGGCCATTGTATGTCAGTTTACAATGGCCATTGCATGTCAGTTCACAATGGCCATTTTATGTCAGTATGCAATGGCCATTTTATCTCAGTTGCAGTGGCCAGTTCATGTCGGTTCACGGGGGCCATTTTATGTCAGTTCACGGTGGCCATTTTATGTCAGTTCACGGGGGCCATTTTATGTCAGTTCATGGTGCCCATTTTATGTCAGTTCACGGTGGCCATTTTATCTCAGTTCACAGTGGCCATTTTGTCAGTTCACGGGGGCCATTTTATTCAGTCGATGGAGGCCATTTTATGTCAGTACACGGTGGCCATTTTATGTCGGTTCACGGTGGTCATTTTATGCCGGTTGACGGGGGCCATTTTATGTCTGCTTGCAATGGCCATTTTATGTCAGTTCACGGTGGCCATTGTATGTCAGTTCATGGCGGCCATTTTATGTCAGGTCACGGTGGCTATTTTATGTTAGCTCATGGCGGCCATTTTATGTCAGTTCACGGGGCCGTTTCATGTCAGTTCACGATGGACATTTTATATCAGTTCACGGGGGCCATTGTATATCAGTTCACGGCAGCCATTTTATGTCAGTTCACAGTGGCCACTGTATGTCAGTTCACAATGGCCATTTTATGTCAGTTCACAATGACCATTTTATGTCAGTTCACGTTGGCCATTGTATGTCAGTTCACAATGGCCATTTTATGTCAATTTGCAATGGCCATTTTATGTCAGTTCACGGTGGCCATTGTATGTCCGTTCACAATGGCCATTTTATGTCAGTTTGCAATGGCCATTTTATGTCAGTTCACGGTGGCCATTGTATGTCCGTTCACAATGGCCATTTTATGTCAGTTTGCAATGGCCATTTTATCTCAGTTGTGGTGGCCAGTTCATGTCGGTTCACGGGGGCCATTTTATGTCAGTTCACGGTGGCCATTTTATGTCAGTTCACGGGGGCCATTTTATGTCAGTTCATGGTGGCTATTTTATGTCAGTTCACAATGGCCATTTTATTTCAGTTCACGGTGGCCATTTTATCTCAGTTCAAAGTGGCCATTTTATGTCAGTTCACAGGGGCCTTTTTATGTCAGGTCGCAATGGCCATTTTATGTCAGTTCACAATGGCCATTTTATGTCAGTTCATGGTGGCCATTGTATGTCAGTTCACAATGGCCATTGTATGTCAGTTCACAATGGCCATTTTATGTCAGTTTGCCATGACCATTTTTCTTCAGTTGATGGTGGCCATTTTATGTCAGTTCACAGTTGCCATTTTATGTCAGTTCACGGAGTCCATTTTAAGACAGTTCACAATGGCCATTTTATGTCAGTTCACAATGGCCATTTTATGTCAGTTCACGGTGGCCATTGTGAGTCAGTTCACAATGGCCATTTTATGTCAGTTCACAATGGCCATTTTATGTCAGTTCACAATGGCCATTTTATGTCAGTTCACAATGGCCATTTTATGTCAGTGTGCAATGGCCATTTTTTAATCAGTTGACGGTGGCCATTTTGTGTCAGTTCACGGTGGCCATTGCATGTCAGTTCACAATGGCCATTGTATGTCAGTTCACAATGGCCAGTTTATGTCAGTTTGCAATGGCCATTTTATCTCAGTTACGGTGGCCAGTTCATGTCGGTTCACGGAGGCCATTTTATGTCAGTTCACGGTGGCTATTTTATGTCAGTTCAAGGAGACCATTTTATTCAGTCAATGGGGGCCATTTTATGTCAGTTTGCAATGGCCATTTTATCTCAGTTACGGTGGCCAGTTCATGTCGGTTCATGGCGGCAATTTTATGTCAGGTCACGTTGGCTATTTTATGTTAGCTCATGGCGGCCATTTTATGTCAGTTCACGGGGCCATTTTATGTCAGTTCACGATGGACATTTTATATCAGTTCACGGGGGCCTTTATAGGTCCGGTCGCAATGGCCATTTTATGTCAGTTCACGGGGGCCATTGTATATCAGTTCACAATGGCCATTTCATGTCAGTTTGCAATGGCCATTTTATCTCAGTTGCGGTGGCCAGTATATG
Organism: Scyliorhinus torazame; assembly: GCF_047496885.1. Classification (NCBI taxonomy): domain Eukaryota; kingdom Metazoa; phylum Chordata; class Chondrichthyes; order Carcharhiniformes; family Scyliorhinidae; genus Scyliorhinus; species Scyliorhinus torazame. Next base: position 49,387,174 of record NC_092729.1, read on the forward strand.
TCGGTTCACGGGGGCCATTTTATGTCAGTTCACGGTGGCCATTTTATGTCAGTTCACGGGGGCCATTTTATGTCAGTCCATGGTGGCCATTTATATGTCAGTTCACAATGGCCATTGTATGTCAGTTCACAATCGCTATTTTGTGTCAGTTCACGTTGGCCATTGTATGTCAGTTTACAATGGCCATTTTATGTCAGTTTGCAATGGCCATTTTATCTCAGTTGCGGTGGCCAGTACATGTCGGTTCACGGGGGCCATTTTATGTCAGTTCACGGGGGCCATTTTATGTCAGTTCATGGTGGCCATTGTATGTCAGTTCACAATGGCCATTGCATGTCAGTTCACAATGGCCATTGTATGTCAGTTTACAATGGCCATTGTATGTCAGTTCACAATGGCCATTTTATGTCAGTATGCAATGGCCATTTTATCTCAGTTGCAGTGGCCAGTTCATGTCGGTTCACGGGGCCCTTTTATGTCAGTTCACGGTGGCCATTTTATGTCAGTTCACGGGGGCCATTTTATGTCAGTTCATGGTGCCCATTTTATGTCAGTTCACGGTGGCCATTTTATCTCAGTTCACAGTGGCCATTTTTGTCAGTTCACGGGGGCCATTTTATTCAGTCGATGGGGGCCATTTTATGTCAGTACACGGTGGCCATTTTATGTCGGTTCACGGTGGTCATTTTATGCCGGTTGACGGGGGCAATTTTATGTCTGCTTGCAATGGCCATTTTATGTCAGTTCACGGTGGCCATTGTATGTCAGTTCATGGCGGCCATTTTATGTCAGGTTACGGTGGCTATTTTATGTTAGCTCATGGCGGCCATTTTATGTCAGTTCACGGGGCCGTTTCATGTCAGTTCACGATGGACATTTTATATCAGTTCACGGGGGCCATTGTATATCAGTTCACGGCAGCCATTTTATGTCAGTTCACAGTGGCCACTGTATGTCAGTTCACAATGGCCATTTTATGTCAGTTCACAATGACCATTTTATGTCAGTTCACGTTGGCCATTGTATGTCAGTTCACAATGGCCATTTTATGTCAATTTGCAATGGCCATTTTATGTCAGTTCACGGTGGCCATTGTATGTCCGTTCACAATGGCCATTTTATGTCAGTTTGCAATGGCCATTTTATGTCAGTTCACGGTGGCCATTGTATGTCCGTTCACAATGGCCATTTTATGTCAGTTTGCAATGGCCATTTTATCTCAGTTGTGGTGGCCAGTTCATGTCGGTTCACGGGGGCCATTTTATGTCAGTTCACGGTGGCCATTTTATGTCAGTTCACGGGGGCCATTTTATGTCAGTTCATGGTGGCTATTTTATGTCAGTTCACAATGGCCATTTTATTTCAGTTCACGGTGGCCATTTTATCTCAGTTCAAAGTGGCCATTTTATGTCAGTTCACAGGGGCCTTTTTATGTCAGGTCGCAATGGCCATTTTATGTCAGTTCACAATGGCCATTTTATGTCAGTTCATGGTGGCCATTGTATGTCAGTTCACAATGGCCATTGTATGTCAGTTCACAATGGCCATTTTATGTCAGTTTGCCATGACCATTTTTCTTCAGTTGATGGTGGCCATTTTATGTCAGTTCACAGTTGCCATTTTATGTCAGTTCACGGAGTCCATTTTAAGACAGTTCACAATGGCCATTTTATGTCAGTTCACAATGGCCATTTTATGTCAGTTCACGGTGGCCATTGTGAGTCAGTTCACAATGGCCATTTTATGTCAGTTCACAATGGCCATTTTATGTCAGTTCACAATGGCCATTTTATGTCAGTTCACAATGGCCATTTTATGTCAGTGTGCAATGGCCATTTTTTATCAGTTGACGGTGGCCATTTTGTGTCAGTTCACGGTGGCCATTGCATGTCAGTTCACAATGGCCATTGTATGTCAGTTCACAATGGCCAGTTTATGTCAGTTTGCAATGGCCATTTTATCTCAGTTACGGTGGCCAGTTCATGTCGGTTCACGGAGGCCATTTTATGTCAGTTCACGGTGGCTATTTTATGTCAGTTCAAGGAGACCATTTTATTCAGTCAATGGGGGCCATTTTATGTCAGTTTGCAATGGCCATTTTATCTCAGTTACGGTGGCCAGTTCATGTCGGTTCATGGCGGCAATTTTATGTCAGGTCACGTTGGCTATTTTATGTTAGCTCATGGCGGCCATTTTATGTCAGTTCACGGGGCCATTTTATGTCAGTTCACGATGGACATTTTATATCAGTTCACGGGGGCCTTTATAGGTCCGGTCGCAATGGCCATTTTATGTCAGTTCACGGGGGCCATTGTATATCAGTTCACAATGGCCATTTCATGTCAGTTTGCAATGGCCATTTTATCTCAGTTGCGGTGGCCAGTATATGTCGGTTCACGGGGGCCATTTTATGTCAGTTCACGGTGGCCATTTTATGTCAGTTCACGGGGGCCATTTTATGTCAGTCCATGGTGGCCATTTATATGTCAGTTCACAATGGCCATTGTATGTCAGTTCACAATCGCTATTTTGTGTCAGTTCACGTTGGCCATTGTATGTCAGTTTACAATGGCCATTTTATGTCAGTTTGCAATGGCCATTTTATCTCAGTTGCGGTGGCCAGTACATGTCGGTTCACGGGGGCCATTTTATGTCAGTTCACGGGGGCCATTTTATGTCAGTTCATGGTGGCCATTGTATGTCAGTTCACAATGGCCATTGCATGTCAGTTCACAATGGCCATTGTATGTCAGTTTACAATGGCCATTGTATGTCAGTTCACAATGGCCATTTTATGTCAGTATGCAATGGCCATTTTATCTCAGTTGCAGTGGCCAGTTCATGTCGGTTCACGGGGCCCTTTTATGTCAGTTCACGGTGGCCATTTTATGTCAGTTCACGGGGGCCATTTTATGTCAGTTCATGGTGCCCATTTTATGTCAGTTCACGGTGGCCATTTTATCTCAGTTCACAGTGGCCATTTTTGTCAGTTCACGGGGGCCATTTTATTCAGTCGATGGGGGCCATTTTATGTCAGTACACGGTGGCCATTTTATGTCGGTTCACGGTGGTCATTTTATGCCGGTTGACGGGGGCAATTTTATGTCTGCTTGCAATGGCCATTTTATGTCAGTTCACGGTGGCCATTGTATGTCAGTTCATGGCGGCCATTTTATGTCAGGTTACGGTGGCTATTTTATGTTAGCTCATGGCGGCCATTTTATGTCAGTTCACGGGGCCGTTTCATGTCAGTTCACGATGGACATTTTATATCAGTTCACGGGGGCCATTGTATATCAGTTCACGGCAGCCATTTTATGTCAGTTCACAGTGGCCACTGTATGTCAGTTCACAATGGCCATTTTATGTCAGTTTGCAATGGCCATTTTATCTCAGTTCATGGTGGCCATTGTATGTCAGTTCACAATGGCCATTTTATGTCAGTTTGCAATGGCCATTTTATCTCAGTTGCGGTGGCCAGTTCATGTCGGTTCACGGCGGACATTTTATGTCAGTTCACGGTGGCCATTTTATGTCAGTTCACGGGGGCCATTTTATGTCAGTTCACGGGTGCCATTTTATGTCAGTTCACGGGTGCCTTTTTATGTCAGGTCGCAATGGCCATTTTATGTCAGTTCACGGGGGCCATTGTATGTCAGTTCACAATGGCCATTGTATGTCAGTTCACAATGGCCATTTTTTGTCAGTTCACAGTGACCATTTTATGCCAGTTCACGGCAGCCATTGTATATCAGTTCACAGTGGCCATTTCATGTCTGTTCACAATGGCCGTTTTATGTCAGTTCACGGTGGCCATTGTATATCTGTTCACAATGCCATTTTATGTCAGTTCACGGGGTCCATTTTATGTCAGTACACGGTGGCCATTTTATGTCTGTTCACAATGGTCATTTTATGTCAGTTCACGGTGGCCATTGTATGTCAGTTCACAGTGGACATTTTATGTCAGTTCACGGTGGCCATTGTATGTCAGTTCATGGTGGTCATTTTATGTCTGTTCACAATGGCCATTTTATGTCAGTTCATGGTGGCCATTGTATGTCAGTTCACAATGGCCATTGTATGTCAGTTCGCAATGGCCATTTTATGTCAGTTCACAATGGCCATTTTATGTCAGTTCATGGTGGCCATTTTATGTCAGTTCACAATGGCCACTGTATGTCAGTTCACAATGGCCATTGTATGTCAGTTCACAATGGCCATGTTATGTCAGTTTGCAATGGCCATTTTATCTCAGTTGCGGTGGCCAGTTCATGTCGGTTCACGGGGGCCATTTTATGTCAGTTCACGGTGGCCATTTTATGTCAGTTCACGGGGGCCATTTTATGTCAGTTCACGGGGGCCATTTTATGTCAGTTCACGGGTGCCATTTTATGTCAGTTCACGGGTGCCTTTTTATGTCAGGTCGCAATGGCCATTTTATGTCAGTTCACGGCGGCCATTGTATATCAGTTCACAGTGGCCATTTTATTTCAGTTCACAGTGGCCATTTTATGTCAGTTCACAATGGCCATTTTATGTCAGTTCAAGGGGGCCATTGTATGTCAGTTCAGAATGGACAGTTTATATCAGTTCACGTGGGCCTTTTTATGTCAGGTCGCAATGGCCATTTTATGTCAGTTCACAATGGCCATTTTATGTCTGCTCACATTGGCCATTTTATGTCAGTTCAAGGGGGCCATTGTATGTCAGTTCACAATGGACAGTTTATGTCAGCTCACGGGGGCCATTTTCTGTCAGTTCACGGTGGCCATTGTTCGTCAGTTCACAGTGGACATTTTATGTCAGTTCAAGGTGGCCATTGTATGTCAGTTCACAATGGCCATTTTATGTCTGTTCACATTGGCCATTTTATGTCAGTTCAAGGGGGCCATTGTATGTCAGTTCACAATGGACAGTTTATGTCAGTTCACGGGGGCCATTTTATGTCAGTTCACGGGTGCCTTTTTATGTCAGGTCGCAATGGCCATTTTATGTCAGTTCACGGCGGCCATTGTATATCAGTTCACAGTGGCCATTTTATTTCAGTTCACAGTGGCCATTTTATGTCAGTTCACAATGGCCATTTTATGTCAGTTCATGGGGGCCATTGTATGTCAGTTCAGAATGGAAAGTTTATATCAGTTCACGGGGGCCTTTTTATGTCAGGTCGCAATGGCCATTTTATGTCAGTTCACAATGGCCATTTTATGTCTGCTCACAATGGCCATTTTATGTCAGTTCAAGGGGGTCATTGTATGTCAGTTCAGAATGGACAGTTTATGTCAGTTCACGGGGGCTGTTTTATGTCAGGTCGCAATGGCCATTTTATGTCAGTTCACGGGGGCCATTGTATGTCAGTTCACAATGGCCATTGTATGTCAGTTCACAATGGCCATTTTTTGTCAGTTCACAGTGACCATTTTATGCCAGTTCACGGCAGCCATTGTATATCAGTTCACAGTGGCCATTTCATGTCTGTTCACAATGGCCGTTTTATGTCAGTTCACGGTGGCCATTGTATATCTGTTCACAATGCCATTTTATGTCAGTTCACGGGGTCCATTTTATGTCAGTACACGGTGGCCATTTTATGTCTGTTCACAATGGTCAATTTATGTCAGTTCACGGTGGCCATTGTATGTCAGTTCACAGTGGACATTTTATGTCAGTTCACGGTGGCCATTGTATGTCAGTTCACGGTGGTCATTTTATGTCTGTTCACAATGGCCATTTTATGTCAGTTCATGGTGGCCATTGTATGTCAGTTCACAATGGCCATTGTATGTCAGTTCGCAATGGCCATTTTATGTCAGTTCACAATGGCCATTTTATGTCAGTTCATGGTGGCCATTTTATGTCAGTTCACAATGGCCACTGTATGTCAGTTCACAATGGCCATTGTATGTCAGTTCACAATGGCCATGTTATGTCAGTTTGCAATGGCCATTTTATCTCAGTTGCGGTGGCCAGTTCATGTCGGTTCACGGGGGCCATTTTATGTCAGTTCACGGTGGCCATTTTATGTCAGTTCACGGGGGCCATTTTATGTCTGTTCATGGTGGCCATTTTATCTCAGTTCACGGTAGCCATTTTATGTCAGTTCACGGGGGCCATTTTATTCAGTCAAAGGGGCCATTTTATGTCAGTACACGGTGGCCATTTTATGTCAGTTCATGGTGGTCATTTTATGTCGGTTGAAGGGGGCCGTTTTATGTCAGCTCGCAATGGCCATTTTATGTCAGTTCACGGTGGCCATTGTATGTCCGTTCACGGGGGCCGTTTTATGTCAGCTCGCAATGGCCATTTTATGTCAGTTCACGGTGGCCATTTTATGTCAGTTCACGGTGGCCATTGTATGTCAGTTCACGGTGGCCATTTTATGTCAGGTCACGGTGGCTATTTTATGTTAGCTCACGGCAGCCATTTTATGTCCATTCGCGGTGACCATTTAATGTCAGTTCATGGCAGCCATTTTATGTCAGTTCACGGTGGTCATTTTATATTGGTTGAAGGGGGGCATTTTATGTCAGCTCGCAATGGCCATTTTATGTCAGTTCACGGTGGCCATTTTATGTCAGTTAACGGCAGCCATTTTATGTCAGTTCACGGTGGCCATTTTATGTCAGTTCACAATGGACAGTTTATATCAGTTCAGAGCCATCCCACAGCCAGCACTGCCTGTGCTCCACCGACACAGCCATCACTGTCAGTGCTCCCCCACACAGCCAGCACTGTCAGTGCTCCCCCCACACAGCCAGCACTGTCAGTGCTCCACCCACACAGCCATCACTGCCAGTGCCTCGTCACAACAGCCAGCAATGTCAGTGCTCCCACCACACAGCCAGCACTGTCAGTGCTCCACCGACACAGCCATCACTGTCAGTGCTCCCCCTACACAGCCAGCACTGTCAGTGCTCCCAACACACAGCCAGCACTGCCAGTGCTCCACCACACAGCCAGCACTGTCAGTGCTCCCCCACACAGCCAGCACTGTCCGTGCTCCCCCACAGCCAGCAATGTCAGTGCTCCCCCCACACAGCCAGCACTGTCAGTGCTCCCCCCACACAGCCAGCACTGTCAGTGCTCCCACCACACAGCCAGCACTGTCAGTGCTCCCCCCACACAGCCAGCACTGTCCGTGCTCCCCCACAGCCAGCAATGTCAGTGCTCCCCACATAGCCAACACAGTCAGTGCTCCCCCACACAGCCAGCACTGTCAGTGCTCAACCACACAGCCAGCACTGTCAGTGCTCCCCACATAGCCAGCACTGTCAGTGCTCCCCCACACAGCCAGCACTGTCAGTGCTCCCACCACACAGCCAGCACTGTCAGTGCTCCCACCACACAGCCAGCACTGCCAGTGCTCCCTCCACACAGCCAGCAATGTCAGTGCTCGCCCCACACAGCCAGCACTGTCAGTGTTCCCCCCACACAGCCAGCACTGTCAGTGCTCCCCACACAGCCAGCACTGTCAGTGCTCCCCAAACAGCCAGCACTGTCAGAGCTCCCCCACACAGCCAGCACTGTCAGTGCTCCCACCACACAGCCAGCACTGTCAGTGCTCCCACCACACAGCCAGCACTGTCAGTGCTCCCCCACACAGCCAGCACTGTCAGTGCTCCCCCCACACAGCCAGCACTGCCAGTGCTCCCCCCACACAGCCAGAACTGTCAGTGATCCCCCCACACAGCCAGCACTGTCAGTGCTCTCCCCACCCAGCCAGCACTGTCTGTGCTCCCCTCACACAGCCAGCACTGTCAGTGCTCCCCCCACACAGCCAGCACTGTCAGTGCTCCCAACACACAGCCAGCACTGTCAGTGCTCCCCCACACAGCCAGCACTGTCAGTGCTCCCCTCACACAGCCAGCACTGTCAGTGCTCCCCCACACAGCCAGCACTGTCAGTGCTCCCCCACACAGCCAGCACTGTCAGTGCTCCCCTCACACAGCCAGCACTGCCCGTGCTCCCCCACACAGCCAGCACTGTCAGTGCTCCCCCCACACAGCCAGCACTGCCAGTGCTCCCCCCACACAGCCAGCACTGTCAGTGCTCCCCCACAGAGCCAGCACTGTCAGAGTTCGCCCCACACAGCCAGCACTGTCAGTCCTCCCCCCACACAGCCAGCACTGTTAGTGCTCCCACCACACAGCCAGCACTGTCAGTGCTCCCCACACAGCCAGAACTATCAGTGCTCCCCCCACACAGCCAGCACTGCCAGTGCTCCCACCACACAGCCAGCACTGCCCGTGCTCCCACCACACAGCCAGCACTGTCAGTGCTCCCACCACACAGCCAGCACTGTCAGTGCTCCCCCCACACAGCCAGCACTGTCAGTGCTCACCCCACACAGCCAGCACTGTCAGTGCTCACCCCACACAGCCAGCACTGTCAGTGCTCCCCCACACAGCCTGCACTGTCAGTGCTCCCCGCACACAGCCAGCACTGTCAGTGCTCCCCCCACAGCCAGCACTGTCAGTGCTCCCCCCACACAGCCAGCACTGTCAGTGCTCCCCCCACACAGCCAGCACTGTCAGTGCTCCCCCACACAGCCAGCACTGTCAGTGCTCCCCCCACACAGCCAGCACTGTCAGTGCTCCAACCACACAGCCAGCACTGTCAGTGCTCCAACCACACAACCAGCACTGTCAGTGCTCCCCCACAGAGCCAGCACTGTCAGTGCTCCCCACACAGCCAGCACTGTCAGTGCTCTCCCACACAGCCAGCACTGTCAGTGCTCCCCCACAGAGCCAGCACTGTCAGTGTTCCCACCACACAGCCAGCACTGTCAGTGCTCCCCACACAGCCAGCACTGTGAGTGCTCCCCCACACAGCCACCACTGTCAGTGCTCCCACCACACAGCCAGCACTGTCAGTGCTCCCACCACACAACCAGCACTGTCAGCGCTCCCCCACACAGCCAGCACTGTCAGTGCTCCCCCACACAGCCAGCACCCTCAATGCTCCCCCACACAGCCAGCACTGTCAGCGCTCCCCCACACAGCCAGCACTGTCAGTGCTCCCCCACACAGCCAGCACCCTCAGTGCTCCCCCACACAGCCACCACTGTCAGTGCTCCCACCACACAGCCAGCACTGTCAGTGCTCCCACCACACAGCCAGCACTGTCAGTGCTCCCACCACACAGCCAGCACTGTCAGCGCTCCCCCACACAGCCAGCACCCTCAGTGCTCCCCCACACAGCCAGCACTGTCAGTGCTCCCACCACACAGCCAGCACTGTCAGTGTTCCCCACGCCCCAGACCCAGCTCCTGATTGGCTGAGAGGCTGTCAGTCAGCGCCAGGAGATACTGATAGGCTGAGAGACTGTCAGTCAGCGGTTGGAGCTCCTGATTGGCTGAGAGACTGCCAGTCGGCGGCTGGAGCTCCTGATTGGCTGAGAGACTGTCAGTCAGCGGCTGGAGCTCCTGATTGGCTGAGGGGCTTTCCGTCAGTTTTATTTTCTCATTAATTTAATAATTGATGCAACCGGATATTTCACCGCGATCTTGATCTGCTCCCTGAACCTGGACTGAGTCACCACATAAATAAATGTGCTCCCACCGCACAGCCAGCACTGTCACTGCTCCCCACACAGCCAGCACTGTCAGTGCTCCCCCCACACAGCCAGCACTGCCCGTGCTCCCACCACACAGCCAGCACTGTCAGTGCTCCCACCACACAGCCAGCACGGTTAGTGCTCCCCCCACACAGCCAGCACTGTTAGTGCTCCCCACACAGCCAGCACTGTCAGTGCTTCCCCCCACACAACCAGCACTGCCAGTGCTCCCACCACACAGCCAGCACTGCCCGTGCTCCCACCACACAGCCAGCACTGTCAGTGCTCCCACCACACAGCCAGCACTGTTAGTGCTCCCCCCACACAGCCAGCACTGTCAGTGCTCCCCCACACAGCCAGCCCTTCCAGTGATCCCCCCACACAGCCAGCACTGGCAGTGCTCCCCCCACACAGCCAGCACTGTCAGTGCTCACCACACACAGCCAGCACTGTCAGTGCTCCCAACACACAGCCAGCACTGCCAGTGCTCCCCCACACAGCCAGCACTGTCAGTGCTCCCACCACACAGCCAGCACTGTCAGTGCTCCCACCACACAGCCAGCACTGCCAGTGCTCCCATCACACAGCAAGCACTGCCAGTGCTCCACCCACACAGCCAGCACTGTCAGTGCTGCGAGCACACAGCCAGTACTGTCAGTGCTCCCACCACACATCCAGCACTGTCAGTGCTCCCACCACACAGCCAGCACTGCCAGTGCTCCCACCCCACAGCCAGCACTGTCAGTGCTCACCCCACACAGCCAGCACTGTGAGTGCTCCCCAGACAGCCAGCAATGTCAGTGCTCCCCGCACACAGCCAGCACTGTCAGTGCTCCCCCAACAGCCAGCACTGTCAGTGCTCCCCCGGCACAGCCAGCACTGTCAGTGCTCCCAACACACAGCCAGCACTGTCAGTGCTCAGCCCACACAGCCAGCACTGTCAGTGCTCCCCCACACAGCCAACACTGTCAGTGCTCCCCACACAGCCAGCACTGTCAGTGCTCCCCCCACACAGCCAGCACTGTCAGTGCTCCCACCACACAGCCAGCACTGTCAGTGCTCCCACCACACAACCAGCACTGTCAGTGCTCCCCCGCACAGCCTGCACTGTCAGTGCTCCCCCACACAGCCAGCACTGTCAGTGCTCCCCCACACAGCCTGCACTGTCAGTGCTCCCCCACACAGCCAGCACTGTCAGTTCTCCCACCACACAGCCAGCACTGTCAGTGCTCCCCCCACACAGCCAGCACTGTCAGTGCTCCCCCCACACAGCCAGCACTGCCAGTGCTCCCACCACACAGCCAGCACTGTCAGTGCTCCCACCACACAGCCAGCACTGTCAGCGCTCCCCCACACAGCCAGCACTGTCAGTGCTCCCCCCACACAGCCAGCACTGCCAGTGCTCCCACCACACAGCCAGCGCTGTCAGTGCTCCCACCACACAGCCAGCACTGTCAATGCTCCCACCACACAACCAGCACTGTCAGTGCTCACCCCACACAGCCAGCACTGTCAGTGCTCCCACCACACAACCAGCACTGTCAGTGCCCCCCCCCCCCACACAGCCAGCACTGTCAGTGCTCCCCCCATACAGCCAGCACTGTCAGTGCTCCCACCACACAGCCAGCACTGTCAGTGCTCCCACCCCACACAGCCAGCACTGTCAGTGCTCCCACCCCACACAGCCAGCAGTGTCAGTGCTCCCACCACACAACCAGCACTGTCAGTGCCCCCCCACACAGCCAGCACTGTCAGTGCTCCCCCCATACAGCCAGCTCTGTCAGTGCTCCCACCACACAGCCAGCACTGTCAGTGCTCCCACCCCACACAGCCAGCACTGTCAGTGCTCCCCCCACACAGCCAGCACTGTCAGTGCTCCTCCACACAGCCAGCACTGTCAGTGCTCCCACCACACAGCCAGCACTGTCCGTGCTCCCACCACACAGCCAGCACTGTCAGTGCTCCCACCACACAGCCAGCACTGTCAGGGCTCCCTCACACAGCCAGCACTGTCAGTGCTCCCACCCCACACAGCCAGCACTGTCAGTGCTCCCCCCACACAGCCAGCACTGTCAGTGCTCCTCCACACAGCCAGCACTGTCAGTGCTCCCACCACACAGCCAGCACTGTCCGTGCTCCCACCACACAGCCAGCACTGTCAGTGCTCCCACCACACAGCCAGCACTGTCAGGGCTCCCTCACACAGCCAGCACTGTCAGTGCTCCACCCACACAGCCAGCACTGTCAGTGCTCCCCTCACACAGCCAGCACTGTCAGTGCTCCCCACCACACAGCCAGCACTGTCAGTGCTCCCCCCACACAGCCAGCACTGTCAGTGCTGCCACCACACAGACTGCACTGTCAGTGCTCCCACCACACAGCCAGCACTGTCAGTGCTCCCCACCACACAGCCAGCACTGTCAGTGCTCCCACCACACAGCCTGCACTGTCAGTGCTCCCACCACACAGCCAGCACTGTCAGTGCTCCCCACCACACAGCCAGCACTGTCAGTGCTTCCACCACACAGCCAGCACTGTCAGTGCTCCCACCACAGCCAGCACTGTCAGTGCTCCCACCACACAGCCAGCACTGTCAGTGCTCCCACCACACAGCCAGCACTGTCAGTGCTCCCACCCCACACAGCCAGCAGTGTCAGTGCTCCCACCACACAACCAGCACTGTCAGTGCCCCCCCACACAGCCAGCACTGTCAGTGCTCCCCCCCATACAGCCAGCTCTGTCAGTGCTCCCGCCACACAGCCAGCACTGTCAGTGCTCCCACCCCACACAGCCAGCACTGTCAGTGCTCCCCCCACACAGCCAGCACTGTCAGTGCTCCTCCACACAGCCAGCACTGTCAGTGCTCCCACCACACAGCCAGCACTGTCCGTGCTCCCACCACACAGACAGCACTGTCAGTGCTCCCACCACACAGCCAGCACTGTTAGTGCTCCCCCCACACAGCCAGCACTGTCAGTGCTCCCCCACACAGCCAGCCCTTCCAGTGATCCCCCCACACAGCCAGCACTGGCAGTGCTCCCCCCACACAGCCAGCACTGTCAGTGCTCACCACACACAGCCAGCACTGTCAGTGCTCCCAACACACAGCCAGCACTGCCAGTGCTCCCCCACACAGCCAGCACTGTCAGTGCTCCCACCACACAGCCAGCACTGTCAGTGCTCCCACCACACAGCCAGCACTGCCAGTGCTCCCATCACACAGCAAGCACTGCCAGTGCTCCACCCACACAGCCAGCACTGTCAGTGCTGCGAGCACACAGCCAGTACTGTCAGTGCTCCCACCACACATCCAGCACTGTCAGTGCTCCCACCACACAGCCAGCACTGCCAGTGCTCCCACCCCAGAGCCAGCACTGTCAGTGCTCACCCCACACAGCCAGCACTGTGAGTGCTCCCCAGACAGCCAGCAATGTCAGTGCTCCCCGCACACAGCCAGCACTGTCAGTGCTCCCCCAACAGCCAGCACTGTCAGTGCTCCCCCGGCACAGCCAGCACTGTCAGTGCTCCCAACACACAGCCAGCACTGTCAGTGCTCAGCCCACACAGCCAGCACTGTCAGTGCTCCCCACACAGCCAACACTGTCAGTGCTCCCCCACACAGCCAGCACTGTCAGTGCTCCCCCCACACAGCCAGCACTGTCAGTGCTCCCACCACACAGCCAGCACTGTCAGTGCTCCCACCACACAACCAGCACTGTCAGTGCTCCCCCGCACAGCCTGCACTGTCAGTGCTCCCCCACACAGCCAGCACTGTCAGTGCTCCCCCACACAGCCTGCACTGTCAGTGCTCCCCCACACAGCCAGCACTGTCAGTTCTCCCACCACACAGCCAGCACTGTCAGTGCTCCCCCCACACAGCCAGCACTGTCAGTGCTCCCCCCACACAGCCAGCACTGCCAGTGCTCCCACCACACAGCCAGCACTGTCAGTGCTCCCACCACACAGCCAGCACTGTCAGCGCTCCCCCACACAGCCAGCACTGTCAGTGCTCCCCCCACACAGCCAGCACTGCCAGTGCTCCCACCACACAGCCATCGCTGTCAGTGCTCCCACCACACAGCCAGCACTGTCAATGCTCCCACCACACAACCAGCACTGTCAGTGCTCACCCCACACAGCCAGCACTGTCAGTGCTCCCACCACACAACCAGCACTGTCAGTGCCCCCCCCCCACACAGCCAGCACTGTCAGTGCTCCCCCCATACAGCCAGCACTGTCAGTGCTCCCACCACACAGCCAGCACTGTCAGTGCTCCCACCCCACACAGCCAGCACTGTCAGTGCTCCCACCCCACACAGCCAGCAGTGTCAGTGCTCCCACCACACAACCAGCACTGTCAGTGCCCCCCCACACAGCCAGCACTGTCAGTGCTCCCCCCATACAGCCAGCTCTGTCAGTGCTCCCACCACACAGCCAGCACTGTCAGTGCTCCCACCCCACACAGCCAGCACTGTCAGTGCTCCCCCCACACAGCCAGCACTGTCAGTGCTCCTCCACACAGCCAGCACTGTCAGTGCTCCCACCACACAGCCAGCACTGTCCGTGCTCCCACCACACAGCCAGCACTGTCAGTGCTCCCACCACACAGCCAGCACTGTCAGGGCTCCCTCACACAGCCAGCACTGTCAGTGCTCCCACCCCACACAGCCAGCACTGTCAGTGCTCCCCCCACACAGCCAGCACTGTCAGTGCTCCTCCACACAGCCAGCACTGTCAGTGCTCCCACCACACAGCCAGCACTGTCAGTGCTCCCCACCACACAGCCAGCACTGTCAGTGCTTCCACCACACAGCCAGCACTGTCAGTGCTCCCACCACAGCCAGCACTGTCAGTGCTCCCACCACACAGCCAGCACTGTCAGTGCTCCCACCACACAGCCAGCACTGTCAGTGCTCCCACCCCACACAGCCAGCAGTGTCAGTGCTCCCACCACACAACCAGCACTGTCAGTGCCCCCCCCACACAGCCAGCACTGTCAGTGCTCCCCCACATACAGCCAGCTCTGTCAGTGCTCCCACCACACAGCCAGCACTGTCAGTGCTCCCACCCCACACAGCCAGCACTGTCAGTGCTCCCCCCACACAGCCAGCACTGTCAGTGCTCCTCCACACAGCCAGCACTGTCAGTGCTCCCACCACACAGCCAGCACTGTCCGTGCTCCCACCACACAGCCAGCACTGTCAGTGCTCCCACCACACAGCCAGCACTGTCAGGGCTCCCTCACACAGCCAGCACTGTCAGTGCTCCACCCACACAGCCAGCACTGTCAGTGCTCCCCTCACACAGCCAGCACTGTCAGTGCTCCCCACCACACAGCCAGCACTGTCAGTGCTCCCCCCACACAGCCAGCACTGTCAGTGCTGCCACCACACAGACTGCACTGTCAGTGCTCCCACCACACAGCCAGCACTGTCAGTGCTCCCCACCACACAGCCAGCACTGTCAGTGCTCCCACCACACAGCCTGCACTGTCAGTGCTCCCACCACACAGCCAGCACTGTCAGTGCTCCCCACCACACAGCCAGCACTGTCAGTGCTTCCCCCACACAGTCAGCACTGTCAGTGCTCCCCACCACAGCCAGCACTGTCAGTGCTCCCACCACACAGCCAGCACTGTCAGTGCTCCCACCACACAGCCAGCACTGTCAGTGCTCCCCACCACACAGCGAGCACTGTCAGTTCTCCCACCACACAGCCAGCACTGTCAGTGCTCCCACCACACAGCCAGCACTGTCAGTGCTCCCCACACAGCCTGCACTGTCAGTGCTCCCCCACAGAGCCAGCACTGTCAGTGCTCCCCACACAGCCAGCACTGTCAGTGCTCTCCCACACAGCCAGCACTGTCAGTGCTCCCCCACAGAGCCAGCACTGTCAGTGTTCCCACCACACAGCCAGCACTGTCAGTGCTCCCAACACAGCCAGCACTGTGAGTGCTCCCCCACACAGCCACCACTGTCAGTGCTCCCACCACACAGCCAGCACTGTCAGTGCTCCCACCACACAGCCAGCACTGTCAGCGCTCCCCCACACAGCCAGCACTGTCAGTGCTACCACCACACAGCCAGCACTGTCAGTGCTCCCACCACACAGCCAGCACTGTCAGCGCTCCCCCACACAGCCAGCACTGTCAGTGCTCCCACCACACAGCCAGCACTGTCAGTGCTCCCCCACACAGCCAGCACTGTCAGTGCTCCCACCACAAAGCCAGCACTGTCAGTGTTCCCCACGCCCCAGACCCAGCTCCTGATTGGCTGAGAGACTGTCAGTCAGCGGTTGGAGCTCCTGATTGGCTGAGAGACTGCCAGTCGGCGGCTGGGTCCCCAGATTGGCTGAGAGACTGTCAGTCAGCGGCTGGAGCTCCTGATAGGCTGAGGGGCTTTCAGTCAGTTTTATTTTCTCATTAATTTAATAATTGATGCAACCGGATATTTCACCGCGATCTTGATCTGCTCCCTGAACCTGGACTGAGTCACCACATAAATAAATGTGCTCCCACCGCACAGCCCGCACTGTCAGTGCTCCCCACACAGCCAGCACTGTCAGTGCTCCCCCACACAGCCAGCACTGTCAGTGCTCCCCCCACACAGCCAGCAGTGCCCGTGCTCCCACCACACAGCCAGCACTGTCAGTGCTCCCACCACACAGCCAGCACTGTTAGTGCTCCCCCCACACAGCCAGCACTGTTAGTGCTCCCACCACACAGCCAGCACTGTCAGTGCTCCCCCCACACAGCCAGCACTGTCAGTGCTCCCACCACACAGCCGGCACTGTTAGTGCTCCCACCACACAGCCAGCACTGTTAGTGCTCCCACCACACAGCCAGCACTGTTAGTGCTCCCCCCACACAGCCAGCACTGTTATTGCTCCCCCACACAGCCAGCCCTTCCAGTGATCCCCCCACACAGCCAGCACTGGCAGTGCTCCCCCCACACAGCCAGCACTGTCAGTGCTCACCCCACACAGCCAGCACTGTCAGTGCCCCCCCACACAGCCAGCACTGTCAGTGCTCCCCCCATACAGCCAGCTCTGTCAGTGCTCCCACCACACAGCCAGCACTGTCAGTGCTCCCACCCCACACAGCCAGCACTGTCAGTGCTCCCCCCACACAGCCAGCACTGTCAGTGCTCCTCCACACAGCCAGCACTGTCAGTGCTCCCACCACACAGCCAGCACTGTCCGTGCTCCCACCACACAGCCAGCACTGTCAGTGCTCCCACCACACAGCCAGCACTGTCAGGGCTCCCTCACACAGCCAGCACTGTCAGTGCTCCCACCCCACACAGCCAGCACTGTCAGTGCTCCCCCCACACAGCCAGCACTGTCAGTGCTCCTCCACACAGCCAGCACTGTCAGTGCTCCCACCACACAGCCAGCACTGTCCGTGCTCCCACCACACAGCCAGCACTGTCAGTGCTCCCACCACACAGCCAGCACTGTCAGGGCTCCCTCACACAGCCAGCACTGTCAGTGCTCCACCCACACAGCCAGCACTGTCAGTGCTCCCCTCACACAGCCAGCACTGTCAGTGCTCCCCACCACACAGCCAGCACTGTCAGTGCTCCCCCCACACAGCCAGCACTGTCAGTGCTGCCACCACACAGACTGCACTGTCAGTGCTCCCACCACACAGCCAGCACTGTCAGTGCTCCCCACCACACAGCCAGCACTGTCAGTGCTCCCACCACACAGCCTGCACTGTCAGTGCTCCCACCACACAGCCAGCACTGTCAGTGCTCCCCACCACACAGCCAGCACTGTCAGTGCTTCCACCACACAGCCAGCACTGTCAGTGCTCCCACCACAGCCAGCACTGTCAGTGCTCCCACCACACAGCCAGCACTGTCAGTGCTCCCACCACACAGCCAGCACTGTCAGTGCTCCCACCCCACACAGCCAGCTGTGTCAGTGCTCCCACCACACAACCAGCACTGTCAGTGCCCCCCCACACAGCCAGCACTGTCAGTGCTCCCCCCCATACAGCCAGCTCTGTCAGTGCTCCCACCACACAGCCAGCACTGTCAGTGCTCCCACCCCACACAGCCAGCACTGTCAGTGCTCCCCCCACACAGCCAGCACTGTCAGTGCTCCTCCACACAGCCAGCACTGTCAGTGCTCCCACCACACAGCCAGCACTGTCCGTGCTCCCACCACACAGCCAGCACTGTCAGTGCTCCCACCACACAGCCAGCACTGTCAGGGCTCCCTCACACAGCCAGCACTGTCAGTGCTCCACCCACACAGCCAGCACTGTCAGTGCTCCCCTCACACAGCCAGCACTGTCAGTGCTCCCCACCACACAGCCAGCACTGTCAGTGCTCCCCCCACACAGCCAGCACTGTCAGTGCTGCCACCACACAGACTGCACTGTCAGTGCTCCCACCACACAGCCAGCACTGTCAGTGCTCCCCACCACACAGCCAGCACTGTCAGTGCTCCCACCACACAGCCTGCACTGTCAGTGCTCCCACCACACAGCCAGCACTGTCAGTGCTCCCCACCACACAGCCAGCACTGTCAGTGCTTCCCCCACACAGCCAGCACTGTCAGTGCTCCCCACCACAGCCAGCACTGTCAGTGCTCCCACCACACAGCCAGCACTGTCAGTGCTCCCACCACACAGCCAGCACTGTCAGTGCTCCCCACCACACAGCCAGCACTGTC
The DNA here is from genome assembly GCF_047496885.1 of Scyliorhinus torazame. Classification (NCBI taxonomy): domain Eukaryota; kingdom Metazoa; phylum Chordata; class Chondrichthyes; order Carcharhiniformes; family Scyliorhinidae; genus Scyliorhinus; species Scyliorhinus torazame. The sequence continues at coordinate 49,405,414 of NC_092729.1, forward strand.
AGTTCTCCCACCACACAGCCAGCACTGTCAGTGCTCCCACCACACAGCCAGCACTGTCAGTGCTCCCCACACAGCCTGCACTGTCAGTGCTCCCCCACAGAGCCAGCACTGTCAGTGCTCCCCACACAGCCAGCACTGTCAGTGCTCTCCCACACAGCCAGCACTGTCAGTGCTCCCCCACAGAGCCAGCACTGTCAGTGTTCCCACCACACAGCCAGCACTGTCAGTGCTCCCAACACAGCCAGCACTGTGAGTGCTCCCCCACACAGCCACCACTGTCAGTGCTCCCACCACACAGCCAGCACTGTCAGTGCTCCCACCACACAGCCAGCACTGTCAGCGCTCCCCCACACAGCCAGCACTGTCAGTGCTACCACCACACAGCCAGCACTGTCAGTGCTCCCACCACACAGCCAGCACTGTCAGCGCTCCCCCACACAGCCAGCACTGTCAGTGCTCCCACCACACAGCCAGCACTGTCAGTGCTCCCCACACAGCCAGCACTGTCAGTGCTCCCCCCACACAGCCAGCACTGCCAGTGCTCCCCCCACACAGCCAGAACTGTCAGTGATCCCCCCACACAGCCAGCACTGTCAGTGCTCTCCCCACCCAGCCAGCACTGTCTGTGCTCCCCTCACACAGCCAGCACTGTCAGTGCTCCCCCCACACAGCCAGCACTGTCAGTGCTCCCAACACACAGCCAGCACTGTCAGTGCTCCCCCACACAGCCAGCACTGTCAGTGCTCCCCTCACACAGCCAGCACTGTCAGTGCTCCCCCACACAGCCAGCACTGTCAGTGCTCCCCCACACAGCCAGCACTGTCAGTGCTCCCCTCACACAGCCAGCACTGCCCGTGCTCACCCCACACAGCCAGCACTGTCAGTGCTCACCCCACACAGCCAGCACTGTCAGTGCTCCCCCACACAGCCTGCACTGTCAGTGCTCCCCGCACACAGCCAGCACTGTCAGTGCTCCCCCCACAGCCAGCACTGTCAGTGCTCCCCCCACACAGCCAGCACTGTCAGTGCTCCCCCCACACAGCCAGCACTGTCAGTGCTCCCCCACACAGCCAGCACTGTCAGTGCTCCCCCCACACAGCCAGCACTGTCAGTGCTCCAACCACACAGCCAGCACTGTCAGTGCTCCAACCACACAACCAGCACTGTCAGTGCTCCCCCACAGAGCCAGCACTGTCAGTGCTCCCACACAGCCAGCACTGTCAGTGCTCTCCCACACAGCCAGCACTGTCAGTGCTCCCCCACAGAGCCAGCACTGTCAGTGTTCCCACCACACAGCCAGCACTGTCAGTGCTCCCCACACAGCCAGCACTGTGAGTGCTCCCCCACACAGCCACCACTGTCAGTGCTCCCACCACACAGCCAGCACTGTCAGTGCTCCCACCACACAACCAGCACTGTCAGCGCTCCCCCACACAGCCAGCACTGTCAGTGCTCCCCCACACAGCCAGCACCCTCAGTGCTCCCCCACACAGCCAGCACTGTCAGCGCTCCCCCACACAGCCAGCACTGTCAGTGCTCCCCCACACAGCCAGCACCCTCAGTGCTCCCCCACACAGCCACCACTGTCAGTGCTCCCACCACACAGCCAGCACTGTCAGTGCTCCCACCACACAGCCAGCACTGTCAGTGCTCCCACCACACAGCCAGCACTGTCAGCGCTCCCCCACACAGCCAGCACCCTCAGTGCTCCCCCACACAGCCAGCACTGTCAGTGCTCCCACCACACAGCCAGCACTGTCAGTGTTCCCCACGCCCCAGACCCAGCTCCTGATTGGCTGAGAGGCTGTCAGTCAGCGCCAGGAGATACTGATAGGCTGAGAGACTGTCAGTCAGCGGTTGGAGCTCCTGATTGGCTGAGAGACTGCCAGTCGGCGGCTGGAGCTCCTGATTGGCTGAGAGACTGTCAGTCAGCGGCTGGAGCTCCTGATTGGCTGAGGGGCTTTCCGTCAGTTTTATTTTCTCATTAATTTAATAATTGATGCAACCGGATATTTCACCGCGATCTTGATCTGCTCCCTGAACCTGGACTGAGTCACCACATAAATAAATGTGCTCCCACCGCACAGCCAGCACTGTCACTGCTCCCCACACAGCCAGCACTGTCAGTGCTCCCCCCACACAGCCAGCACTGCCCGTGCTCCCACCACACAGCCAGCACTGTCAGTGCTCCCACCACACAGCCAGCACGGTTAGTGCTCCCCCCACACAGCCAGCACTGTTAGTGCTCCCCACACAGCCAGCACTGTCAGTGCTTCCCACCACACAGCCAGCACTGCCCGTGCTCCCACCACACAGCCAGCACTGTCAGTGCTCCCACCACACAGCCAGCACTGTTAGTGCTCCCCCCACACAGCCAGCACTGTCAGTGCTCCCCCACACAGCCAGCCCTTCCAGTGATCCCCCCACACAGCCAGCACTGGCAGTGCTCCCCCCACACAGCCAGCACTGTCAGTGCTCACCACACACAGCCAGCACTGTCAGTGCTCCCAACACACAGCCAGCACTGCCAGTGCTCCCCCACACAGCCAGCACTGTCAGTGCTCCCACCACACAGCCAGCACTGTCAGTGCTCCCACCACACAGCCAGCACTGCCAGTGCTCCCATCACACAGCAAGCACTGCCAGTGCTCCACCCACACAGCCAGCACTGTCAGTGCTGCGAGCACACAGCCAGTACTGTCAGTGCTCCCACCACACATCCAGCACTGTCAGTGCTCCCACCACACAGCCAGCACTGCCAGTGCTCCCACCCCACAGCCAGCACTGTCAGTGCTCACCCCACACAGCCAGCACTGTGAGTGCTCCCCAGACAGCCAGCAATGTCAGTGCTCCCCGCACACAGCCAGCACTGTCAGTGCTCCCCCAACAGCCAGCACTGTCAGTGCTCCCCCGGCACAGCCAGCACTGTCAGTGCTCCCAACACACAGCCAGCACTGTCAGTGCTCAGCCCACACAGCCAGCACTGTCAGTGCTCCCCCACACAGCCAACACTGTCAGTGCTCCCCCACACAGCCAGCACTGTCAGTGCTCCCCCCACACAGCCAGCACTGTCAGTGCTCCCACCACACAGCCAGCACTGTCAGTGCTCCCACCACACAACCAGCACTGTCAGTGCTCCCCCGCACAGCCTGCACTGTCAGTGCTCCCCCACACAGCCAGCACTGTCAGTGCTCCCCCACACAGCCTGCACTGTCAGTGCTCCCCCACACAGCCAGCACTGTCAGTTCTCCCACCACATAGCCAGCACTGTCAGTGCTCCCCCCACACAGCCAGCACTGTCAGTGCTCCCCCCACACAGCCAGCACTGCCAGTGCTCCCACCACACAGCCAGCACTGTCAGTGCTCCCACCACACAGCCAGCACTGTCAGCGCTCCCCCACACAGCCAGCACTGTCAGTGCTCCCCCCACACAGCCAGCACTGCCAGTGCTCCCACCACACAGCCAGCGCTGTCAGTGCTCCCACCACACAGCCAGCACTGTCAATGCTCCCACCACACAACCAGCACTGTCAGTGCTCACCCCACACAGCCAGCACTGTCAGTGCTCCCACCACACAACCAGCACTGTCAGTGCCCCCCCCCCCCACACAGCCAGCACTGTCAGTGCTCCCCCCATACAGCCAGCACTGTCAGTGCTCCCACCACACAGCCAGCACTGTCAGTGCTCCCACCCCACACAGCCAGCAGTGTCAGTGCTCCCACCCCACACAGCCAGCAGTGTCAGTGCTCCCACCACACAACCAGCACTGTCAGTGCCCCCCCACACAGCCAGCACTGTCAGTGCTCCCCCCATACAGCCAGCTCTGTCAGTGCTCCCACCACACAGCCAGCACTGTCAGTGCTCCCACCCCACACAGCCAGCACTGTCAGTGCTCCCCCCACACAGCCAGCACTGTCAGTGCTCCTCCACACAGCCAGCACTGTCAGTGCTCCCACCACACAGCCAGCACTGTCCGTGCTCCCACCACACAGCCAGCACTGTCAGTGCTCCCACCACACAGCCAGCACTGTCAGGGCTCCCTCACACAGCCAGCACTGTCAGTGCTCCCACCCCACACAGCCAGCACTGTCAGTGCTCCCCCCACACAGCCAGCACTGTCAGTGCTCCTCCACACAGCCAGCACTGTCAGTGCTCCCACCACACAGCCAGCACTGTCCGTGCTCCCACCACACAGCCAGCACTGTCAGTGCTCCCACCACACAGCCAGCACTGTCAGGGCTCCCTCACACAGCCAGCACTGTCAGTGCTCCACCCACACAGCCAGCACTGTCAGTGCTCCCCTCACACAGGCAGCACTGTCAGTGCTCCCCACCACACAGCCAGCACTGTCAGTGCTCCCCCCACACAGCCAGCACTGTCAGTGCTGCCACCACACAGACTGCACTGTCAGTGCTCCCACCACACAGCCAGCACTGTCAGTGCTCCCCACCACACAGCCAGCACTGTCAGTGCTCCCACCTCACAGCCTGCACTGTCAGTGCTCCCACCACACAGCCAGCACTGTCAGTGCTCCCCACCACACAGCCAGCACTGTCAGTGCTTCCACCACACAGCCAGCACTGTCAGTGCTCCCACCACAGCCAGCACTGTCAGTGCTCCCACCACACAGCCAGCACTGTCAGTGCTCCCACCACACAGCCAGCACTGTCAGTGCTCCCACCCCACACAGCCAGCAGTGTCAGTGCTCCCACCACACAACCAGCACTGTCAGTGCCCCCCCACAGCCAGCACTGTCAGTGCTCCCCCCCATACAGCCAGCTCTGTCAGTGCTCCCACCACACAGCCAGCACTGTCAGTGCTCCCACCCCACACAGCCAGCACTGTCAGTGCTCCCCCCGCACAGCCAGCACTGTCAGTGCTCCTCCACACAGCCAGCACTGTCAGTGCTCCCACCACACAGCCAGCACTGTCCGTGCTCCCACCACACAGCCAGCACTGTCAGTGCTCCCACCACACAGCCAGCACTGTCAGGGCTCCCTCACACAGCCAGCACTGTCAGTGCTCCACCCACACAGCCAGCACTGTCAGTGCTCCCCTCACACAGCCAGCACTGTCAGTGCTCCCCACCACACAGCCAGCACTGTCAGTGCTCCCCCCACACAGCCAGCACTGTCAGTGCTGCCACCACACAGACTGCACTGTCAGTGCTCCCACCACACAGCCAGCACTGTCAGTGCTCCCCACCACACAGCCAGCACTGTCAGTGCTCCCACCACACAGCCTGCACTGTCAGTGCTCCCACCACACAGCCAGCACTGTCAGTGCTCCCCACCACACAGCCAGCACTGTCAGTGCTTCCCCCACACAGCCAGCACTGTCAGTGCTCCCCACCACAGCCAGCACTGTCAGTGCTCCCACCACACAGCCAGCACTGTCAGTGCTCCCACCACACAGCCAGCACTGTCAGTGCTCCCCACCACACAGCCAGCACTGTCAGTTCTCCCACCACACAGCCAGCACTGTCAGTGCTCCCACCACACAGCCAGCACTGTCAGTGCTCCCCACACAGCCTGCACTGTCAGTGCTCCCCCACAGAGCCAGCACTGTCAGTGCTCCCCACACAGCCAGCACTGTCAGTGCTCTCCCACACAGCCAGCACTGTCAGTGCTCCCCCACAGAGCCAGCACTGTCAGTGTTCCCACCACACAGCCAGCACTGTCAGTGCTCCCAACACAGCCAGCACTGTGAGTGCTCCCCCACACAGCCACCACTGTCAGTGCTCCCACCACACAGCCAGCACTGTCAGTGCTCCCACCACACAGCCAGCACTGTCAGCGCTCCCCCACACAGCCAGCACTGTCAGTGCTACCACCACACAGCCAGCACTGTCAGTGCTCCCACCACACAGCCAGCACTGTCAGCGCTCCCCCACACAGCCAGCACTGTCAGTGCTCCCACCACACAGCCAGCACTGTCAGTGCTCCCCCACACAGCCAGCACTGTCAGTGCTCCCACCACAAAGCCAGCACTGTCAGTGTTCCCCACGCCCCAGACCCAGCTCCTGATTGGCTGAGAGACTGTCAGTCAGCGGTTGGAGCTCCTGATTGGCTGAGAGACTGCCAGTCGGCGGCTGGGGCCCCAGATTGGCTGAGAGACTGTCAGTCAGCGGCTGGAGCTCCTGATAGGCTGAGGGGCTTTCAGTCAGTTTTATTTTCTCATTAATTTAATAATTGATGCAACCGGATATTTCACCGCGATCTTGATCTGCTCCCTGAACCTGGACTGAGTCACCACATAAATAAATGTGCTCCCACCGCACAGCCCGCACTGTCAGTGCTCCCCACACAGCCAGCACTGTCAGTGCTCCCCCACACAGCCAGCACTGTCAGTGCTCCCCCCACACAGCCAGCAGTGCCCGTGCTCCCACCACACAGCCAGCACTGTCAGTGCTCCCACCACACAGCCAGCACTGTTAGTGCTCCCCCCACACAGCCAGCACTGTTAGTGCTCCCACCACACAGCCAGCACTGTCAGTGCTCCCCCCACACAGCCAGCACTGTCAGTGCTCCCACCACACAGCCGGCACTGTTAGTGCTCCCACCACACAGCCAGCACTGCTAGTGCTCCCACCACACAGCCAGCACTGTTAGTGCTCCCCCCACACAGCCAGCACTGTCAGTGCTCCCCCACACAGCCAGCCCTTCCAGTGATCCCCCCACACAGCCAGCACTGGCAGTGCTCCCCCCACACAGCCAGCACTGTCAGTGCTCACCCCACACAGCCAGCACTGTCAGTGCTCCCAACACACAGCCAGCACTGCCAGTGCTCCCATCACACAGCAAGCACTGCCAGTGCTCCACCCACACAGCCAGCACTGTCAGTGCTCCGAGCACACAGCCAGCACTGTCAGTGCTCCCAACACACAGCCAGCACTGCCAGTGCTCCCACACCACAGCCAGCACTGTCAGTGCTCACCCCACACAGCCAGCACTGTGAGTGCTCCCCACACAGCCAGCAATGTCAGTGCTCCCCACACAGCCAGCACTGTCAGTGCTCCCCCAACAGCCAGCACTGTCAGTGCTCCCCCAACAGCCAGCACTGTCAGTGCTCCCCCGGCACAGCCAGCACTGTCAGTGCTCCCACCACACAGCCAGCACTGTCAGTGCTCCCACCACACAGCCAGCACTGTCAGTGCTCCCCCACACAGCCAGCACTGTCAGTGCTCCCCCACACAGCCAGCACTGTCAGTGCTCCCACCACACAGCCAGCCCTGTCAGTGCTCACCCAACACAGCCAGCACTGTCAGTGCTCCCCCACACAGCCAACACTGTCAGTGCTCACCCCACACAGCCAGCACTGTCAGTGCTCCCCCACACAGCCAACACTGTCAGTGCTCCCCCACAGCCAGCACTGTCAGTGCTCCCACCACACAGCCAGCACTGTCAGTGCTCCCCCACACAGCCAGCACTGTCAGTGCTCCCCCCACACAGCCAGCACTGTCATTGCTCCCACCACACAACCAGCACTGTCAGTGCTCCCCCGCACAGCCAGCACTGTCAGTGCTCCCCCCACACAGCCAGCACTGTCAGTGCTCCCCCACACAGCCAGCACTGCCAGTACTCCCACCACACAGCCAGCACTGTCAGTGCTCCCACCACACATCCAGCACTGTTAGTGCTCCCCCCACACAGCCAGCACTGTCAGTGCTCCCCCACACAGCCAGCCCTTCCAGTGCTCCCCCACACAGCCAGCACTGTCAGTGCTCCCACCACAAAGCCAGCACTGTCAGTGTTCCCCACGCCCCAGACCCAGCTCCTGATTGGCTGAGAGACTGTCAGTCAGCGGCTGGAGCTCCTGATAGGCTGAGGGGCTTTCAGTCAGTTTTATTTTCTCATTAATTTAATAATTGATGCAACCGGATATTTCACCGCGATCTTGATCTGCTCCCTGAACCTGGACTGAGTCACCACATAAATAAATGTGCTCCCACCGCACAGCCAGCACTGTCAGTGCTCCCCACACAGCCAGCACTGTCAGTGCTCCCCCACACAGCCAGCACTGTCAGTGCTCCCCCCACACAGCCAGCAGTGCCCGTGCTCCCACCACACAGCCAGCACTGTCAGTGCTCCCACCACACAGCCAGCACTGTTAGTGCTCCCCCCACACAGCCAGCACTGTTAGTGCTCCCCACACCGCCAGCACTGTCAGTGCTCCCCCCACACAGCCAGCACTGCCAGTACTCCCACCACACAGCCAGCACTGCCCGTGCTCCCACCACACAGCCAGCACTGTCAGTGCTCCCACCACACAGCCGGCACTGTTAGTGCTCCCACCACACAGCCAGCACTGTTAGTGCTCCCCCCACACAGCCAGCACTGTCAGTGCTCCCCCACACAGCCAGCCCTTCCAGTGATCCCCCCACACAGCCAGCACTGGCAGTGCTCCCCCCACACAGCCAGCACTGTCAGTGCTCACCCCACACAGCCAGCACTGTCAGTGCTCCCAACACACAGCCAGCACTGCCAGTGCTCCACCCACACAGCCAGCACTGTCAGTGCTCCCAACACACAGCCAGCACTGCCAGTGCTCCCACACCACAGCCAGCACTGTCAGTGCTCACCCCACACAGCCAGCACTGTGAGTGCTCCCCACACAGCCAGCAATGTCAGTGCTCCCCACACAGCCAGCACTGTCAGTGCTCCCCCAACAGCCAGCACTGTCAGTGCTCCCCCGGCACAGCCAGCACTGTCAGTGCTCCCACCACACAGCCAGCCCTGTCAGTGCTCACCCCACACAGCCAGCACTGTCAGTGCTCCCCCACACAGCCAACACTGTCAGTGCTCCCCCACACAGCCAGCACTGTCAGTGCTCCCCCACACAGCCAGCACTGTCATTGCTCCCACCACACAACCAGCACTGTCAGTGCTCCCCCGCACAGCCAGCACTGTCAGTGCTCCCCCACACAGCCAGCACTGCCAGTACTCCCACCACACAGCCAGCACTGTCAGTGCTCCCCACACACAGCCAGCACTGTCAGTGCTCCCCCCCCACAGCCAGCACTGTCAGTGCTCCCCACACACATCCAGCACTGTCAGTGCTCCCCCCACACAGCCAGCACTGTCAGTGCTCCCCCACACAGCCAGCACTGCCAGTACTCCCACCACACAGCCAGCACTGTCAGTGCTCCCCACACACAGCCAGCACAGTCAGTGCTCCCACCACACAGCCAGCACTGTCAGTGCTCCCCACACACATCCAGCACTGTCAGTGCTCCCCACACAGCCAGCACTGTCAGTGCTCCCACCACACAGCCAGCACTGTTAGTGCTCCCCCCACACAGCCAGCACTGTCAGTGCTCCCCCACACAGCCAGCCCTTCCAGTGATCCCCCCACACAGCCAGCACTGGCAGTGCTCCCCCCACACAGCCAGCACTGTCAGTGCTCACCCCACACAGCCAGCACTGTCAGTGCTCCCAACACACAGCCAGCACTGTCAGTGCTCCGAGCACACAGCCAGCACTGTCAGTGCTCCCACCACACAGCCAGCACTGTCAGTGCTCCCAACACACAGCCAGCACTGCCAGTGCTCCCACACCACAGCCAGCACTGTCAGTGCTCACCCCACACAGCCAGCACTGTGAGTGCTCCCCACACAGCCAGCACTGTCAGTGCTCCCCCAACAGCCAGCACTGTCAGTGCTCCCCCGGCACAGCCAGCACTGTCAGTGCTCCCACCACACAGCCAGCCCTGTCAGTGCTCCCCGCACACAGCCAGCACTGTCAGTGCTCCCCCGGCACAGCCAGCACTGTCAGTGCTCCCACCACACAGCCAGCCCTGTCAGTGCTCACCCCACACAGCCAGCACTGTCAGTGCTCCCCCACACAGCCAACACTGTCAGTGCTCCCCCACACAGCCAGCACTGTCAGTGCTCCCCCCACACAGCCAGCCCTGTCAGTGCTCACCCCACACAGCCAGCACTGTCAGTGCTCCCCCACACAGCCAACACTGTCAGTGCTCCCCCACACAGCCAGCACTGTCAGTGCTCCCCCCACACAGCCAGCACTGTCAGTGCTCCCCCACACAGCCAGCACTGTCAGTGCTCCCACCACACAGCCAGCACTGTCAGTGCTCCCCACCACACAGCCAGCACTGTCGGTGCTTCCACCACACAGCCAGCACTGTCAGTGCTCCCCACCACAGCCAGCACTGTCAGTGCTCCCATCACACAGCAAGCACTGCCAGTGCTCCACCCACACAGCCAGCACTGTCAGTGCTGCGAGCACACAGCCAGTACTGTCAGTGCTCCCACCACACATCCAGCACTGTCAGTGCTCCCACCCCACAGCCAGCACTGCCAGTGCTCCCACCCCACAGCCAGCACTGTCAGTGCTCACCCCACACAGCCAGCACTGTGAGTGCTCCCCAGACAGCCAGCAATGTCAGTGCTCCCCGCACACAGCCAGCACTGTCAGTGCTCCCCCAACAGCCAGCACTGTCAGTGCTCCCAACACACAGCCAGCACTGTCAGTGCTCCCAACACACAGCCAGCACTGTCAGTGCTCAGCCCACACAGCCAGCACTGTCAGTGCTCCCCCACACAGCCAACACTGTCAGTGCTCCCCCACACAGCCAGCACTGTCAGTGCTCCCCCCACACAGCCAGCACTGTCAGTGCTCCCACCACACAACCAGCACTGTCAGTGCTCCCCCGCACAGCCTGCACTGTCAGTGCTCCCCCACACAGCAAGCACTGTCAGTGCTCCCCCCACACAGCTAGCACTGTCAGTGCTCCCCCCACACAGCCTGCACTGTCAGTGCTCCCCCACACAGCCAGCACTGTCAGTGCTCCCCCCACACAGCCTGCACTGTCAGTGCTCCCACCACACAGCCTGCACTGTCAGTGCTCCCACCACACAGCCAGCACTGTCAGTGCTCCCACCACACAGCCAGCGCTGTCAGTGCTCCCACCACACAGCCAGCACTGTCAGTGCTCCCCACCACACAGCCAGCACTGTCAATGCTCCCACCACACAACCAGCACTGTCAGTGCTCACCCCACACAGCCAGCACTGTCAGTGCTCCCACCACACAACCAGCACTGTCAGTGTCCCCCCCCCCACACAGCCAGCACTGTCAGTGCTCCCCCCATACAGCCAGCACTGTCAGTGCTCCCACCCCACACAGCCAGCACTGTCAGTGCTCCCACCCCACACAGCCAGCAGTGTCAGTGCTCCCACCACACAACCAGCACTGTCAGTACCCCCCCACACAGCCAGCACTGTCAGTGCTCCCCCCATACAGCCAGCACTGTCAGTGCTCCCACCACACAGCCAGCACTGTCAGTGCTCCCACCCCACACAGCCAGCACTGTCAGTGCTCCCCCCACACAGCCAGCACTGTCAGTACTCCTCCACACAGCCAGCACTGTCAGTGCTCCCACCACACAGCCAGCACTGCCCGTGCTCCCACCACACAGCCAGCACTGTCAGTGCTCCCACCACACAGCCAGCACTGTCAGGGCTCCCTCACACAGCCAGCACTGTCAGTGTTCCACCCACACAGCCAGCACTGTCAGTGCTCCCCTCACACAGCCAGCACTGTCAGTGCTCCCCACCACACAGCCAGCACTGTCAGTGCTCCCCCACACAGCCAGCACTGTCAGTGCTCCCACCACACAGACTGCACTGTCAGTGCTCCCACCACACAGCCAGCACTGTCAGTGCTCCCCACCACACAGCCAGCACTGTCAGTGCTCCCACCACACAGCCTGCACTGTCAGTGCTCCCACCACACAGCCAGCACTGTCAGTGCTCCCCACCACACAGCCAGCACTGTCAGTGCTTCCACCACACAGCCAGCACTGTCAGTGCTCCCCACCACAGCCAGCACTGTCAGTGCTCCCACCACACAGCCAGCACTGTCAGTGCTCCCACCACACAGCCAGCACTGTCAGTGCTCCCCACCACTCAGCCAGCACTGTCAGTTCTCCCACCACACAGCCAGCACTGTCAGTGCTCCCACCACACAGCCAGCACTGTCAGTGCTCCCCACACAGCCTGCACTGTCAGTGCTCCCCCACAGAGCCAGCACTGTCAGTGCTCCCCACACAGCCAGCACTGTCAGTGCTCTCCCACACAGCCAGCACTGTCAGTGCTCCCCCACAGAGCCAGCACTGTCAGTGTTCCCACCACACAGCCAGCACTGTCAGTGCTGCCCACACAGCCAACACTGTGAGTGCTCCCCCACACAGCCACCACTGTCAGTGCTCCCACCACACAGCCAGCACTGCCAGTGCTCCCACCACACAGCCAGCACTGTCAGCGCTCCCCCACACAGCCGGCACTGTCAGTGCTACCACCACACAGCCAGCACTGTCAGTGCTCCCACCACACAGCCAGCACTGTCAGCGCTCCCCCACACAGCCAGCACTGTCAGTGCTCCCCCACACAGCCAGCACTGTCAGTGCTCCCACCACACAGCCAGCACTGTCAGTGTTCCCCACGCCCCAGACCCAGCTCCTGATTGGCTGAGAGACTGTCAGTCAGCGGTTGGAGCTCCTGATTGGCTGAGAGACTGCCAGTCGGCGGCTGGAGCCCCAGATTGGCTGAGAGACTGTCAGTCAGCGGCTGGAGCTCCTGATTGGTTGAGGGGCTTTCAGTCAGTTTTATTTTCTCATTAATTTAATAATTGATGCAACCGGATATTTCACCGCGATCTTGATCTGCTCCCTGAACCTGGACTGAGTCACCACATAAATAAATGTGCTCCCACCGCACAGCCAGCACTGTCAGTGCTCCCCACACAGCCAGCACTGTCAGTGCTCCCCCACACAGCCAGAACTGTCAGTGCTCCCCCCACACAGCCAGCAGTGCCCGTGCTCCCACCACACAGCCAGCACTGTCAGTGCTCCCACCACACAGCCAGCACTGTTAGTGCTCCCCCCACACAGCCAGCACTGTTAGTGCTCCCCACACAGCCAGCACTGCCCGTGCTCCCACCACACAGCCAGCACTGTCAGTGCTCCCACCACACAGCCAGCACTGTTAGTGCTCCCCACACAGCCAGCACTGCCCGTGCTCCCACCACACAGCCAGCACTGTTAGTGCTCCCCCCACACAGCCAGCACTGTCAGTGCTCCCCCACACAGCCAGCCCTTCCAGTGATCCCCCCACACAGCCAGCACTGGCAGTGCTCCCCCCACACAGCCAGCACTGTCAGTGCTCACCCCACACAGCCAGCACTGTCAGTGCTCCCAACACACAGCCAGCACTGCCAGTGCTCCCATCACACAGCAAGCACTGCCAGTGCTCCACCCACACAGCCAGCACTGTCGGTGCTCCGAGCACACAGCCAGCACTGTCAGTGCTCCCACCACACAGCCAGCACTGTCAGTGTACCCCCACACAGCCAGCACTGTCAGTGTTCCCCAACACAGCCAGCACTGCCAGTGCTCCCACCCCACAGCCAGCACTGTCAGTGCCCACCCCACACAGCCAGCACTGTGAGTGCTCCCCACACAGCCAGCAATGTCAGTGCTCCCCGCACACAGCCAGCACTGTCAGTGCTCCCCAACAGCCAGCACTGTCAGTGCTCCCCCAACAGCCAGCACTGTCAGTGCTCCCACCACACAGCCAGCCCTGTCAGTGCTCACCCCACACAGCCAGCACTGTCAGTGCTCCCCCACACAGCCAACACTGTCAGTGCTCCCCCACACAGCCAGCACTGTCAGTGCTCCCCCCACACAGCCAGCACTGTCATTGCTCCCACCACACAACCAGCACTGTCAGTGCTCCCCCGCACAGCCTGCACTGTCAGTGCTCCCCCACACAGCAAGCACTGTCAGTGCTCCCCCCACACAGCTAGCACTGTCAGTGCTCCCCCACACAGCCTGCACTGTCAGTGCTCCCCACACAGCCAGCACTGTCAGTTCTCCCACCACACAGCCAGCACTGTGAGTGCTCCCCCCACACACCCAGCACTGTCAGTGCTCCCACCACACAGCCAGCACTGTCAGCGCTCCCCCACACAGCCAGCACTGCCAGTGCTCCCACCACACAGCCAGCACTGTCCGTGCTCCCACCACACAACCAGCACTGTCAGTGCTCACCCCACACAGCCAGCACTGTCAGTGCTCCCACCACACAGCCAGCACTGTCAATGCTCCCACCACACAACCAGCACTGTCAGTGCTCACCCCACACAGCCAGCACTGTCAGTGCTCCCACCACACAACCAGCACTGTCAGTGCCCACCCCACACAGCCAGCACTGTGAGTGCTCCCCACACAGCCAGCAATGTCAGTGCTCCCCGCACACAGCCAGCACTGTCAGTGCTCCCCAACAGCCAGCACTGTCAGTGCTCCCCCAACAGCCAGCACTGTCAGTGCTCCCACCACACAGCCAGCCCTGTCAGTGCTCACCCCACACAGCCAGCACTGTCAGTGCTCCCCCACACAGCCAACACTGTCAGTGCTCCCCCACACAGCCAGCACTGTCAGTGCTCCCCCCACACAGCCAGCACTGTCATTGCTCCCACCACACAACCAGCACTGTCAGTGCTCCCCCGCACAGCCTGCACTGTCAGTGCTCCCCCACACAGCAAGCACTGTCAGTGCTCCCCCCACACAGCTAGCACTGTCAGTGCTCCCCCACACAGCCTGCACTGTCAGTGCTCCCCCACACAGCCAGCACTGTCAGTTCTCCCACCACACAGCCAGCACTGTGAGTGCTCCCCCCACACACCCAGCACTGTCAGTGCTCCCACCACACAGCCAGCACTGTCAGCGCTCCCCCACACAGCCAGCACTGCCAGTGCTCCCACCACACAGCCAGCACTGTCCGTGCTCCCACCACACAACCAGCACTGTCAGTGCTCACCCCACACAGCCAGCACTGTCAGTGCTCCCACCACACAGCCAGCACTGTCAATGCTCCCACCACACAACCAGCACTGTCAGTGCTCACCCCACACAGCCAGCACTGTCAGTGCTCCCACCACACAACCAGCACTGTCAGTGCCCCCCCCCACACAGCCAGCACTGTCAGTGCTCCCCCCATACAGCCAGCACTGTCAGTGCTCCCACCACACAGCCAGCACTGTCAGTGCTCCCACCACACAGCCAGCACTGTCCGTGCTCCCACCACACAACCAGCACTGTCAGTGCTCACCCCACACAGCCAGCACTGTCAGTGCTCCCACCACACAGCCAGCACTGTCAATGCTCCCACCACACAACCAGCACTGTCAGTGCTCACCCCACACAGCCAGCACTGTCAGTGCTCCCACCACACAACCAGCACTGTCAGTGCCCCCCCCCACACAGCCAGCACTGTCAGTGCTCCCCCCATACAGCCAGCACTGTCAGTGCTCCCACCACACAGCCAGCACTGTCAGTGCTCCCACCCCACACAGCCAGCACTGTCAGTGCTCCCACCCCACACAGCCAGCAGTGTCAGTGCTCCCACCACACAGCCAGCACTGTCAGTGCCCCCCCACACAGCCAGCACTGTCAGTGCTCCCCCCATACAGCCAGCACTGTCAGTGCTCCCACCACACAGCCAGCACTGTCAGTGCTCCCACCCCACACAGCCAGCACTGTCAGTGCTCCCCACACACAGCCAGCACTGTCAGTGCTCCTCAACACAGCCAGCACTGTCAGTGCTCCCACCACACAGCCAGCACTGTCCGTGCTCCCACCACACAGCCAGCACTGTCAGTGCTCCCCCACACAGCCAGCACTGACAGTGCTCCCCCCACACAGCCAGCACTGTCAGGGCTCCTTCACACAGCCAGCACTGTCAGTGCTCCACCCACACAGCCAGCACTGTCAGTGCTCCCCTCACACAGCCAGCACTGTCAGTGCTCCCCACCACACAGCCAGCACTGTCAGTGCTCCCCCCACACAGCCAGCACTGTCAGTGCTCCCACCACACAGACTGCACTGTCAGTGCTCCCACCACACAGCCAGCACTGTCAGTGCTCCCCACCACACAGCCAGCACTGTCAGTGCTCCCACCACACAGCCTGCACTGTCAGTGCTCCCACCACACAGCCAGCACTGTCAGTGCTCCCCACCACACAGCCAGCACTGTCAGTGCTTCCACCACACAGCCAGCACTGTCAGTGCTCCCACCACACAGCCAGCACTGTCAGTGCTCCCCACCACACAGCCAGCACTGTCAGTTCTCCCACCACACAGCCAGCACTGTCAGTGCTCCCACCACACAGCCAGCACTGTCAGTGCTCCCCACACAGCCTGCACTGTCAGTGCTCCCCCACAGAGCCAGCACTGTCAGTGCTCCCCACACAGCCAGCACTGTCAGTGCTCTCCCACACAACCAGCACTGTCAGTGCTCCCCCACAGAGCCAGCACTGTCAGTGTTCCCACCACACAGCCAGCACTGTCAGTGCTCCCCACACAGCCAGCACTGTGAGTGCTCCCCCACACAGCCACCACTGTCAGTGCTCCCACCACACAGCCAGCACTGTCAGTGCTCCCACCACACAGCCAGCACTGTCAGCGCTCCCCCACACAGCCAGCACTGTCAGTGCTACCACCACACAGCCAGCACTGTCAGTGCTCCCACCACACAGCCAGCACTGTCAGCGCTCCCCCACACAGCCAGCACTGTCAGTGCTCCCCCACACAGCCAGCACTGTCAGTGCTCCCACCACACAGCCAGCACTGTCAGTGTTCCCCACGCCCCAGACCCAGCTCCTGATTGGCTGAGAGACTGTCAGTCAGCGGTTGGAGCTCCTGATTGGCTGAGAGACTGCCAGTCGGCGGCTGGAGCCCCAGATTGGCTGAGAGACTGTCAGTCAGCGGCTGGAGCTCCTGATTGGCTGAGGGGCTTTCAGTCAGTTTTATTTTCTCATTAATTTAATAATTGATGCAACCGGATATTTCACCGCGATCTTGATCTGCTCCCTGAACCTGGACTGAGTCACCACATAAATAAATGTGCTCCCACCGCACAGCCAGCACTGTCAGTGCTCCCCACACAGCCAGCACTGTCAGTGCTCCCCCACACAGCCAGCACTGTCAGTGCTCCCCCCACACAGCCAGCACTGCCCGTGCTCCCACCACACAGCCAGCACTGTCAGTGCTCCCACCACACAGCCAGCACTGTTAGTGCTCCCCCCACACAGCCAGCACTGTTAGTGCTCCCCACACAGCCAGCACTGTCAGTGCTCCCCCCACACAGCCAGCACTGCCAGTGCTCCCACCACACAGCCAGCACTGCCCGTGCTCCCACCACACAGCCAGCACTGTCAGTGCTCCCACCACACAGCCAGCACTGTTAGTGCTCCCCCCACACAGCCAGCACTGTCAGTGCTCCCCCACACAGCCAGCCCTTCCAGTGATCCCCCCACACAGCCAGCACTGGCAGTGCTCCCCCCACACAGCCAGCACTGTCAGTGCTCACCCCACACAGCCAGCACTGTCAGTGCTCCCAACACACAGCCAGCACTGCCAGTGCTCCCATCACACAGCAAGCACTGCCAGTGCTCCACCCACACAGCCAGCACTGTCAGTGCTCCGAGCACACAGCCAGCACTGTCAGTGCTCCCACCACACAGCCAGCACTGTCAGTGCTCCCAACACACAGCCAGCACTGCCAGTGCTCCCACCCCACAGCCAGCACTGTCAGTGCTCACCCCACACAGCCAGCACTGTGAGTGCTCCCCACACAGCCAGCAATGTCAGTGCTCCCCGCACACAGCCAGCACTGTCAGTGCTTCCCCAACAGCCAGCACTGTCAGTGCTCCCCCGGCACAGCCAGCACTGTCAGTGCTCCCACCACACAGCCAGCCCTGTCAGTGCTCACCCCACACAGCCAGCACTGTCAGTGCTCCCCCACACAGCCAACACTGTCAGTGCTCCCCCACACAGCCAGCACTGTCAGTGCTCCCCCCACACAGCCAGCACTGTCAATGCTCCCACCACACAACCAGCACTGTCAGTGCTCCCCCGCACAGCCTGCACTGTCAGTGCTCCCCCACACAGCAAGCACTGTCAGTGCTCCCCCCACACAGCTAGCACTGTCAGTGCTCCCCCACACAGCCTGCACTGTCAGTGCTCCCCCACACAGCCAGCACTGTCAGTGCCCACACCACACAGCCAGCACTGTCAGTTCTCCCACCACACAGCCAGCACTGTCAGTGCTCCCCCCACACACCCAGCACTGTCAGTGCTCCCCCCACACAGCCAGCACTGCCAGTGCTCCCACCACACAGCCAGCACTGTCAGTGCTCCCACCACACAGCCAGCACTGTCAGCGCTCGCCCACACAGCCAGCACTGTCAGTTCTCCCCCCACACAGCCAGCACTGCCAGTGCTCCCACCACACAGCCAGCGCTGTCAGTGCTCCCACCACACAGCCAGCACTGTCAGTGCTCACCCCACACAGCCAGCACTGTCAGTGCTCCCACCACACAACCAGCACTGTCAGTGCCACCCCCACACAGCCAGCACTGTCAGTGCTCCCCCCATACAGCCAGCACTGTCAGTGCTCCCACCACACAGCCAGCACTGTCAGTGCTCCCACCCCACACAGCCAGCACTGTCAGTGCTCCCACACCACACAGCCAGCAGTGTCAGTGCTCCCACCACACAACCAGCACTGTCAGTGCCCCCCCACACAGCCAGCACTGTCAGTGCTCCCCCATACAGCCAGCACTGTCAGTGCTCCCACCCCACACAGCCAGCACTGTCAGTGCTCCCCCCACACAGCCAGCACTATCAGTGCTCCTCCACACAGCCAGCACTGTCAGTGCTCCCACCACACAGCCAGCACTGTCAGTGCTCCCACCACACAGCCAGCACTGTCAGTCCTCCCCCACACAGCCAGCACTGTCAGTGCTCCCACCACACAGCCAGCACTGTCAGTGCTCCCCCACACAGCCAGCACTGTCAGTGCTCCCACCACACAGCCAGCACTGTCAGTGACCCCCCACACAGCCAGCACTTTCAGTGCTCCCCACCACACAGCCAGCACTGTCAGTGCTTCCACCACACAGCCAGCACTGCCAGTGCTCCCCACCACAGCCAGCACTGTCAGTGCTCCCCCCACACAGCCAGCACTGTCAGTGCTCCCCCCACACAGCCAGCACTGTCTGTGCTCCCACCACTCAGCCAGCACTGTCTGTGCTCCCACCACACAGCCAGCACTGTCAGTGTTCCCCACGCCCCAGACCCAGCTCCTGATTGGCTGAGAGGCTGTCAGTCAGCGGTTGGAGCTCCTGATTGGCTGAGAGACTGCCAATCGGCGGCTGGAGCTCCTGATTGGCTGAGAGACTGTCCGTCAGCGGCTGGAGCTGCTGATTGGCTGAGAGACTGTCAGTCAGCGGCTGGAGCTGCTGATTGGCTGAGATGGTTTCAGTCAGCGGCTGGAGCTCCTGATTGGCTGAGTGGCTGTTCGTAGCGGCTGGAGCTCCTGATTGGCAGAGAGGCTGTCAGTCAGCGGCTAGAGCTCCTGATTGGCTGAGAGGCTGCCAGTCAGTGGCTGGAGCTCCTGATTGGCTGAGAGGCTGTCATTCAGCGGCTGGAGCTCCTGAATGGATGAGAGGCTGTCAGTCAGCGGCTGGAGCTCCTGATTGGCTGAGAGGCTGTCAGTCAGCGGCTGGAGCTCCTGATTGGCTGAGAGACTGTCAGTCAGCGGCTGGAGCTCCTGATTGGCTGAGAGACTGTCAGTCAACGGCTAGAGCTCCTGATTGGCTGAGAGGCTGTCAGTCAGCGGCTGGAGCTCCTGATTGGATGAGAGGCTGTCAGTCAGCGGCTGGAGCTCCTGATTGGCTGAGAGGCTGTCAGTCAGCGGCTGGAGCTCCTGATTGGCTGAGAGACTGTCAGTCAGCGGTTGGGGCTCCTGATTGGCTGAGAGGCTGTCAGTCAGCGGCTTGAGCTCCTGATTGGCTGAGAGGCTGTCAGTCAGCGGTTGGGGCTCCTGATTGGCTGAGAGCCTGTCAGTCAGCGGCTGGAGCTCCTGATTGGCCGAGAGACTGTCAGTCAGCGGCTGGAGCTCCTGATTGGCTGAGAGACTGTCAGTCAGCGGCTGGAGCTCCTGATTGGCTGAGAGGCTGTCAGTCAGCGGCTGGAGCTCCTGATTGGCTGAGGGGTTTTCAGTCAGTTTTATTTTCTCATTAATTTAATAATTGATGTAACCGGATATTTCACCGCGACCTTGATCTGCTCCCTGAACCTGGACTGAGTCACCACATAAATAAAAGTGTTTGTGCAGCAATTTAAATCCTGCAGCATATATCCGACTTGTTGTAAATTATATTGAGGCTCGGTGAGGTAATGTAATCCTCTCACATAGATATAGAAAAATGTAATAACAGACACGGTCCAGAGGAGGATGAACGTTCCGGAGATGCTGAAGAGTAAAATCATTGACTTCCTTCTGCTCTCCATCTCTGGGTCGCTGCGATTGTCTCCCTGACTCTGGGCCCTCAGTGCCTTCCGGACCCGACTGCTGAGTAAAATGTGTCTGACTGTCAGAGCGTTGGTCAACAGGATTGAGAAGAACGGCACCAATGGGGTTACAACCTGATCAAACCAGATATACCCACCCCATCCCGGGTCAGTGACGACGCTGCTCTTTGTGACGCAGAACCACTGGACATTGTCGATTATCCTCCCAGGTTCCGATGTAAAGTACTCTGGGATGTTTTTCACACAGAGCAGGAGGCCGCTTGTGGACAGAACCACAGCCGCAGTTTTCCCGGTGCAATATTTACTTTTCAGTTTCTGGCAGCGAATGGCCACAAATCGATCAAAGGAGAAAGTGAGGGTGAACCAGACAGAACAGTCCCTGGCTGCAGCCTGCAGGACAGAGTTAACACGACACACAGGGGTGAGGTACAGGAAACTCCAGGGGAAATAATAAATATTGATCTTGTTCAGTATGGGTTTAGTGATAATAAACAGCAGATCCGCCGTTGCCATGGCCACCAGGTAGCGAGTGGTGCAGGTAGAGAGGCCACAGTTCCCCCGACACAGAATCGCAATTCCCAGTATATTAACTGTCAGAGAGAGAAAGGAGAGGCGCGGGAAATTACTGGGTAATGAATCTCCCTGTCTGAACCAGGACACAATTGCAGCATCAATATAATGGACAGTGGGTGGGTGGGGGTGTGGGGAGAGGAGTGGGCACAGAGATTAACATTGCAGAGAGGGGAGTAGGAAATGTAACTCCAGTGTTAAAGGTGGGGAATGGGGGGAAAGTGTGAATTGCAGCCCTGTCAGTTTGATGGCAGTGGTAGGAAAATGTTTATAATTCAGAGACCTTTGGGAGAGGTTACATTTCTCATTTAGTCTGATTTACAGGATTCACTCAGGCCGGCCAGGTTTCCCAAACCGGATACAAACATACCCGAGATTGTCATCCCAGCTCAATTATTGGACCACACCCCGGATTGGACCGTTCCCTGGACTGGATTTCTGATGGGGTTGGACCCCACTCCTGGTTTATTTGAATACTCCACGATCAATGGGAAAAATAAAACAAACGCGGGACCTTCCCACTTCATAACCATGGGAGGAATAGAAATATAGAATGTACAGGGCAAAAGGAAGCCATTCGGCCCATCGAGTCTGCAACGGCCCTTGGAAAGAGAAAACCAGTTCAGCCCACCCCATCCCCATAACCCAGTGACCCCATCAAAATTGTCTGGAAACTAAACACAATTTATCTTGGCAAATCCACCTAACCCGCACATCTTTGGACTGTGGGAGGAAACAGGAGCACCCGGAGGAAACCCACGCAGATACGGGGAGGATGTGCAGACTCCGCACAGACAGTCACCCAAGCCGGGAATCGAACCTGGGACCCTGGAGCTGTGAATCAACTGTGCCAACCACTGTGCTACCGTGCAGCCCAGCCTGTCCAGAATAGAGTCTGCCCAGTCTCCAGAACATCCCGAGGGATCCCCCCTCACAGGTTTAGTCATTCGTACAGCACCCGCTCCCAGGAATCCTCCATTGCCATGTCTGGAACATCCCAACATCACTGTTCCCAGGAATCCATCCTCTCCCTGTTTGAAAACAATCCCTACCAAGCTTTTCTCAGGAATATTCCCGCTCCGGCATTGGACATTCCCCAGGGTTCACTTGGCCGGAATAGACTCTCTCCAGATTCGGACTCATTGCATTCGACAAAAAAGTAGGAACATTCCAAAACAAGAGCGTTAAGATGGAGGAGAAAGTTCCCAGAATAAAGTAGTTGAAATTAAAGTTACATCCTGCGGGACCTAACATCCGAATTGGATGATGAGATGTTGCTCCTCCAGCTTGCGTTGGGCTTCACTGCATTCTGGCAGCAGGCCAAGGACAGACATGTGGGCCTGAGAGCAAGGTGCTGAGTTAACATGGCCCCAACAGGAAGGCTGGGGCCATGCTGTGTGCTGAGTGAAGTTGTTCCACAAAGCAGTCTCCCAGTCTGAGTTTAGTCCCCCCCAATGTAGAGGAGACGGTATTGGCAGCAGCGAATACAGGAGAACAAACTGAAGGCACAGAAGTGAAACGCTGCTTCCCCAGAAAGGAGAGTTTGTTGCCGACAACTGGGAGACGGGAGGAGGTAAAGGGACAGTTGTTACACCGTCTGTGATTGCAGGGGAAGGTGCTGGGGGAAGGGAAAGGGGTGTGGGGTGTGCGGGGGAAGTGGACAAGGGGGAGGGAGCGGTACCTGAGGAATGCAGACATTGAGGGGGGTGGTTGGAGAGAGGTGAAGATGTGTTTGGTGGTGACATCATGCTGGAGTTGGCAGAAATGGAGGAGGATTTCCCATTCAATGGGGAGGCTGATGGTGTGGAAAGTGAGGAGAGGAACCCGATCATGTTTCCGGGAGGGAGGGGGCTGTGTGAGGACAGAGGTGTGAGAAGTGAATTGAACACGATTGAGAGCCCTGTTAACAAAGGAAGGTGGTGGGGACGGCCCGGTTAAGGAAAAGACAGACATGCCAGGGGGGCTACTTTCGAAGACGCCAGCATCAGAACAGAGGCGATGGAGGCGGAGAAAGTTTGAGAATGAGATGCAGTCTTTACAGGAAGCAGGGTATGAGGATCTGTACACAACCATCGTGTTGGGGAACGGAGGTGCAGAGAGATTGGACATCCATTGTGAAGATTAGGCGGGTGGGGCCAGGGAAATGGACCTTGTTTATATGACATACGACACCAGAGGAATCAGGAACCATAACATCCCCACAGTGCAGAAGGAGGCCATTCGGCCCATTAAGTCTGTACCAAACCTCTGAAAGAGTACCTCAACCAAGCCCACTCCCCCGCCTATCTCATTAACCCCTTAATCTAACCTACACATCTTTTTGGACACTACGGAGTAATTTAGCGTGGCCAATCCACCTAACCTACACATCTTTGGGTTATGGGAGGTAACCGGAGACCCGGAGGAAACCCACACAGACAGGGAGAAAAAGTACAGTCTCCACACAGACAGTCACCCAAGGTGGGAATTGATTTCGGGATCCTGCTGCTGTGATGCAGCAGTGCAAACCACTGTGTCACTGTGACACCACTGTCTTTGGGAAGGGCAGAACAGGGTAAAGCGGATGGAATCAAGATGGGAAGAAATGATCTTGGTGGGGCTGGAACAGGCCGAAATAATGGGTGCACTGGGACTTCCCTGTTTGTGGATTTTGGGAAGGAGGTAGAAGCGGGAGGTTGATGCAGGATGTGTGGGATTGTGGGACTCTGATGTCCAAGGCTGAGGACAGAAGATATCCAGAGTCAAGGAGGTCAGTGAAAGCCCTGGAAACAGTATCATGATGTTTGGTGGTGTGCTGCTGGTCCAGGGGGAGGTACCAGGCTGTGCCTGAGAGCGGACGGTCAGCCTCTGTGAGGAAGAGGTCAGGACACCAGACAATAATGGCACCACCCTTGTGAGCAGCTTAGATCACCAGGCCAGGGTTGGATATCAGAGAGAGGATTGGAGCAAGTTTAGAGTGAGTCAGGATAGAGTTGGTGAGAGGCACAGGGAAATTGAGACGGTCGATGTCGCACTGACAGATCTCAATGAAAAGATCAAGAGCTGATAGGAGGCCAGAGGGTGGGCTCCAGGTAGAGGGAGATTACTGGAGGCGGATGGATTTCACAACAAATATTCATAAAATAGACTGAAACAGCAGAGACAATATTATCTATTCACTGGTCACCATCAGAATAATTACCAAAGAATTGAAAAGCAGAAGTCGGTCTCTGTTATTCTTGAATTTAGAACAGAATATAATCACATCTTCCAGTCCCAATGTCAACAGTTGGAAGCATTGAATTAGAAGTCTGAGTTAAAAGAAATCCAGTAACACAGAGTATACTAAATAGCCGGCACATATTCCAAAGTCAACATTCTTCCTGACACATTTCATCCAATTATTTCAATAACTACAAGAAATAATAGATCTGAGTAGTATGATGGATGTTAAACAATTTGTTTTTCTAAAGGCCGTCAGTAAGATCCGACATAACAGACTGATGGGTAATCTCAGAGCCAGTGGAGTTAGGGGACACAGCAGCAGGATGGACACATGCTGGCGACACACAGAGAAAACAGCGAGAGGAATTAAAGGGATTTAGGCTGATTGGTGGAAGATGGGAAGTGGTGTTCCACAAGGATCAGCACTGGGATCACTCTCCTTCACCATTCCCATCAACAGTATGGGATCGGGAAGCAGAATGATAATTACACAATTTACAGACAGAATCAAATTGGGAGTGATAGTGAATACAGAGGCAGAATACAACTAATTACAGGCACACACCATCATTCATTATGAATTTGCAAAGTGGGTATTTCGATGGGACATTAATGTCCCGACAGATCAGTGTCCGCTGCTGCATTTTGATCAGAACAATAAGTCCCCCAATCGCTCCTTGGAAAACAAGTGTGTGAATGGACTGGAGGGGTTTCTGGCTTCAGGTGAATAGATTCACAAATCGTGTGAAGCAGAAAGACAGTTTAAAAACACCCATAAAAATTGATCAAACTTGTGAGTTCATTTCAGGATGAATAGGAATGAGAAAATATCACAAAACCTAGTGGAATACTGCACTGCTGTGGGTTTTATGAAACATTAGAGTGTGGGTGATATCTGTTCCTGTTAGAGTAGATCAATAGAAAACAGAGATAGAAACATTGCACTTCATACAATAAATATCAAACATCTTCAAAACACAGCCAAACTCTTCCTGTTTTCAACCTATTCCAAAGTTAAAACACACAGAGAGAACTGCACAGAATGGAGCGACCCCTCACCAATAAAATACATCATTTCAAAATAGAACCAACTAATTTCAGTCCAGTTACTGACCCACACACAATACAATTCCACACGGACAGATAGTCCCAGTAATAGATAGATAATTGGATCAGATATTCCACTCTGGTGAGAGACCCACAGTCAGTACAATTCTACACTGACAGAGATTTCCAGTAATCCTTGTTCACCGCTGTCAGATATTCCACTCTGGTTAGTGATCCACACTCAGTACAATTCCACACTGACAGATACTTCCAGTAATCCTTGTTCACCGCTGTCAGATATTCCACTCTGGATAGTGACCCACAGTCAGTACAATTCTACACTGACAGATACCCACACTCAGTGTGATTTAATTATTTCTCCTCCTAAACCTCCCTTCAGAGAGATTGCCTTTACTGAGATCCAATCTAACATTATACAAGATTCCACTCAATATAATAACTTCCCCGGTCAGAGATCCAGTGAGTTACAAACAGAGGTTTATTGTGAGTTGATGAAAGGGATTCAAACCATTGACAGGCTTAAAGACATTTGACAATTATATCGTTGACCAGGTGTCGATATAACAGTGAGCACGAGATCAGGATCAGATATTTTCAGTCCCAGTTTAAAATCAGAGAGCCGCTCACACACAGATTTACACCAATTCAATGGTGACAGTCACTTACCAGGAATACCAACAATAGCCAGGATTGGGTAGAATACTTTCTCAGCAATATCAATTGGATAAAACATTTTCAGTGTGAAGTGATGTGTCCCTTCCTGCGATTGGCAATCTCTCTGTCTAAAACTCTGAGGTTAAATATTCTCCAAGCGTTTAATTAATACCCTGTGGAACCGCCTCAGGGAAATTGAGGTTGTGACATCGTTTAACTTATTTTTCAAGATGTGAACAAACAGATTACGATATTGTGTTCAGTGAAAGAAAATATTATTTTTCTGAGTGAGTGACCTCTTTGCAAACACTGGACGGTGTTGATCACATTGTTCAACTAACATTAACAGAAAGGATGCTGTCCACTCAGACACCATCAGTCCCATCTCTACATCTCAGATTGTTTCAGTGATAACCCTCACTCCACTGTAACCATTCAGTGATTGAGTTCCAATTGTCAGTGTGTTTCTCTGGGTGTGTCCCCTGCACTCTGGGGTGTAGCTGTCTCTGGAACTGTGACCATTCAGTGATTCTGTTCCAATTGTCCGTGTGTTTCTCTGGGTGGTTCCACTGCACTCTGGGGTGTAGCTGTCTCTGGAACTGTGACCATTCAGTGATTCAGTTCCAATTGTCAGTGTGTTTCTCTGGGTGGGTCCACTGCACTCTGGGATGTAGCTGCCTCTGTAACTGTGACCATTCAGTGATTCAGTTCCAATTGTCAGTGTGTTTCTCTGGGTGGGTCCACTGCACTCTGGGGTGTAGCTGCCTCTGTAACTGTGACCATTCAGTGATTCAGTTCCAATTGTCAGTGTGTTTCTCTGGGTGGTTCCACTGCACTCTAGGATGTAGCTGCCTCTGTAACTGTGACCATTCAGTGATTCAGTTCCAATTGTCAGTGTGTTTCTCTGGGTGGTTCCACTGCACTCTGGGGTGTAGCTGCCTCTGTAACTGTGACCATTCAGTGATACAGTTCCAATTGTCAGTGTGTTTCTCTGGGTGGTTCCACTGCACTCTGGGGTGTAGCTGTCTCTGTGACGGTGACCATTCAGTGATTCAGTTCCAATTGTCAGTGTGTTTCTCTGGGTGGTTCCACTGCACTCTGGGGTGCAGCTGCCTCTGAAACTGTGACCATTCAGTGATTCAGTTCCAATTGTCAGTGTGTTTCTCTGGGTGGTTCCACTGCACTCTGGGGTGTAGCTGTCTCTGTAACTGTGACCATTCAGTGATTCAGTTCCAATTGTCAGTGTGTTTCTCTGGGTGGTTCCACTGCTCTCTGGGATGTAGCTGCCTCTGTAACTGTGACCATTCAGTGATTCAGTTCCAATTGTCAGTGTGTTTCTCTGGGTGGTTCCACTGCACTCTGGGGTGTAGCTGTCTCTGTAACTGTGACCATTCAGTGATTCAGTTCCAATTGTCAGTGTGTTTCTCTGGGTGGGTCCACTGCACTCTGGGGTGTAGCTGCCTCTGTAACTGTGACCATTCAGTGATTCAGTTCCAATTGTCAGTGTGTTTCTCTGGGTGGTTCCACTGCACTATGGGGTGTAGCTGCCTCTGTAACTGTGACCATTCAGTGATTCAGTTCCAATTGTCAGTGTGTTTCTCTGGGTGGTTCCACTGCACTCTGGGGTGTAGCTGTCTCTGTAACTGTGACCATTCAGTGATTCAGTTCCAATTGTCAGTGTGTTTCTCTGGGTGGGCCCACTGCACTCTGGGATGTAGCTGTCTCTGTAACTGTGACCATTCAGTGATTCAGTTCCAATTGTCAGTGTGTTTCTCTGGGTGGTTACACTGCACTCTGGGGTGTAGCTGTCTCTGTAACTGTGACCATTCAGTGATTCTGTTCCAATTGTCAGTGTGTTTCTCTGGGTGGTTACACTGCACTCTGGGGTGTAGCTGTCTCTGTAACTGTGACCATTCAGTGATTCAGTTCCAATTGTCAGTGTGTTTCTCTGGGTGGGTCCACTGCACTCTGGGATGTAGCTGGGATGTAGATTCAGAGAGAAATTGTGAGAGAGGGAAAGAGTGTAAGAGAAATTGTGAGAGAGGGATAGAGAGTGAGAGAAATTAAGAGAGGGACAAAGTGTGAGAGAGAGAGAGTGTGAGAGAAAGTGTCATTGTGGGAGTTTTGTGAGAGGGAGGGGGGCATTGAGGGAGAGAGATATAGGGATGGAGAGAGAGAGGGACAGAGTGTGAAAGTGTCTGACGGAGACGTGAGAGAGGGAGAGAGGGAGGTATGATGCAGAGAGAGAGAGGGGGGGAGAGAGAGAGAGGGCCAGAATGTGAGAGAGGGGTAAGTGTGAGACAAGGGAAATCTGCTAGAGAGAGTGGGAGAGTGGGAGTGAGTATCAATGAAGAAGAAAGTATGTGAGAGGCAGGAATTTGAGAGAGGGAGTGTGAGAGATGGAGGGATTGTGAGAGATGGAGGGTGAGAGAGGGAGAGAGTGTGAGGAAGGGAGAGTGAGTGAGACAGGTAGATTGTGTTAGACAGGGAGAGAGTGTGAGAGAGGGAGAGAGTCTGAAAGGAGACAAAGTGGGAGACAGTGGGAGAGAGGGAGGGTGACTGATGTAGAGAATGTGTCAGAGGGAGAGAATGTGAGGGGGAGAGTGTGAGAGAGGGGGAGAGTGCTAGAGAGGGAGGGAGTACAAAAGAGAGAATGCGAAATGGGAGAGGGGAGAGAGTGTGAGAGAGGGAGAAAGTATGAGAGAGGGAGGGTGAGAGAGGGAGGGTGAGAGAGTGAGAGAGTGTGAGAGAGTGAGGCACTGTGAGAGAGGGAGGGAGTGTGAGAGGGGGACAGAATGTGATAGAGGGAGAGAGTGTCAGAGAGGGAGACAGTGTGAGAGAGGGAGAGAGTGTCAGAGAGGGAGACAGTGTGGGAGAGGGAGAGAGTGTAAGAGAGGGAGAGAGTGTGAGAGAGGGAGAGAGTGTGAGAGAGGGAGAGAGTGTGAGAGAGGGAGGCAGTGTGGAAGAGGGAGAGAGTGGGAGAGAGGGAGAGAGTGTGAGAGAGGGAGAGAGTGTGAGAGAGGGAGACAGTGTGGGAGAGGGAGAGAGTGTGAGAGAGGGAGAGAGTGTGAGAGTGGGAGGCAGTATGGGAGAGGGAGAGAGTGTGAGGGATTGTTGAGAGGGCGAGAGTGTGAGCGAGGGAGAGAGTGTGAGAGAGGGAGACAGTGTGGGAGAGGGAGAGAGTGTGAGAGAGGGAGAGACTGTGAGAGTGGGAGGTAGTGTGGGGGAGGGAGAGAGTGTAAGAGGGGGACAGAGTGTGAGAGAGGGAGACAGTGTGGGAGAGGGAGAGAGTGTCAGAGAGGGAGACAGTGTGAGAGTGGGTGACAGTGTGGGAGAGGGAGAGAGTGTGAGAGTGGGCGACAGTGTGGGAGAGGGCGAGAGTGTGACAGAGGGTGACAGTGTGGGAAAGGGAGAGAGTGTGAGAGTGGGAGGCAGTGTGGGAGAGGGAGAGAGTGTGAGAGAGGGAGAGAGTGTGAGAGTGGGTGACAGTGTGGGAGAGGGAGAGAGTGTGAGAGTGGGTGACTGTGTGGGAGAGGGAGAGAGTGTGAGAGAGGGACAGAGTGTGAGAGAGGGAGACTGTGTGGGAGAGGGAGAGAGTGTCAGAGAGGGAGACAGTGTGAGAGAGGGAGAGAGTGTGAGAGAGGGAGACAGTCTGGGAGAGAGAGAGATTGTGAGAGAGGGAGACAGTGTGAGAGTGGGAGGCAGCGTGGGAGAGGGAGAGAGTGTGAGAGTGGGAGGCAGTGTGGGAAAGGGAGAGAGTGTGAGAGTGGGTGACAGTGTGGGAGAGGGAGAGATTGTGAGAGTGGGAGGCAGTGTGGGAGAGGAAGACAATGTGAGAGTGGGTGACAGTGTGGGAGAGGGAGAGAGTGTGAGAGAGGGAGAGAGTGAGACACTGTGAGAGAGGAAGGGAGTGTGTGAGAGAGAGAGAGAGAGAGAGTGAGAGAGGGAGACAGTGTGGGAGAGGGAGAGAGTGTGAGAGAGGGAGGGATTGTTGAGAGGGAGAGAGTGTGAGAGAGGGAGAGAGTGTGAGCGAGGGAGGGAGTGTGGGAGAGGGAGAGACTGAGAGTGGGTGACAGTGTGGGAGAGGGAGAGAGTGTGAGAGTGGGAGGGATTGTTGAGAGGGAGAGAGTGTTAGAGAGGGAGAGAGTGTGAGAGTGGGAGACAGTGTGGGAGAGGGAGAGAGTGTGAGAGAGGGAGGGATTGTTGAGAGGGAGAGAGTGTGAGCGAGGGAGAGAGTGTGAGAGTGGGTGACAGTGTGGGAGAGGAGAGAGTGTGAGAGAGGGAGACAGTGTGAGAGAGGGAGAGAGTGTGAGAGAGGGCGACAGTGTGAGAGAGGGAGACAGTGTGGGAGAGGGAGAGAGTGTGAGAGTGGGTGTCAGTGTGGGAGAGGGAGAGAGTGTGAGAGTGGGAGGGATTGTTGAGAGGGAGATAGTGTGAGCGAGGTAGAGAGTGTGAGAGAGGGATAGTGTGAGAGAGTGGGTGTGAGGGAGGGAGGGAGTGCAAGTGAGAGATAGAGTGTGAGGGAGTGCTCTTGGAGATACAGAGAACAAAGAACAAAGAAATGTACAGCACAGGAACAGGCCCTTCGGCCCTCCAAGCCCGTGCCGACCATGCTGCCCGACTAAACTACAATCTTCTAGACTTCCGGGGTCCGTATCCCTCTATTCCCAACCTCTTCATGTCTTTGTCAAGATGCCCCTTAAATGTCACTATCGTAAAGATATGTGGAACTGGGTGGGGAAACACAATCCGGATTCATACATTTGCTGAGGAAACAAACGTGTTCCTAAATTATAAAATCAGATCAGAAGT
Source organism: Scyliorhinus torazame (assembly GCF_047496885.1). Taxonomy (NCBI): domain Eukaryota; kingdom Metazoa; phylum Chordata; class Chondrichthyes; order Carcharhiniformes; family Scyliorhinidae; genus Scyliorhinus; species Scyliorhinus torazame. The sequence continues at coordinate 49,436,117 of NC_092729.1, forward strand.
AAATGTCCTCCATGCAGTATTGCACCATTTAAGTTGTGAATAACTGACAGAGTGTGATAGGTCAGTTATTGTGCAGAGCTGGAATAGAACTTGTCTTTCCCCAGTCAGAGGCCAGAAAGCAAACACGTGGCACAGCCGCTTTTAAAAATAATTGTAAAGCAACCTGAAAAAAGATAGACCTCCCTCTAATTATTAAATGTGCGTCTGCTTTTATTGGGAGCAACACAGATGTTTTCAATATTAAAGCACAGGCAGCGCCCAGGGTCAGACAGATTGGAACTTACAATGAAGTTGATGCTGTGAAGTAAGCAGTGAGCTAAAGCGGGCGCTGGGTTCACACATGGACACGGTGAATAGAAAGGATTACAGTGAGAATACTCGCGGTGCGGGGGAACTTGGAGGGAACCTGCAGGTGTTGGTCCCATCATCTCCCAGCCAGACCACATCCAAAGCCTTTAAAATGCGTGAAGTCCCGAAGGAGGACATTCATTCCTGGGGCTGGTTTAGCACACTGGGATATATCGCTGGCTTTTAAAGCAGACCAAGGCAGGCCAGCAGCACGGTTCAATTCCCGTACCAGCCTCCCCGAACAGGCCACCGGAATGTGGCGACTAGGGGCTTTTCACAGTAACTTCATTTGAAGCCTACTTGTGACAATACGCGATTTTCATTTCATTTCATTCCATTTCATTTCATTCCGTTTGAACTCAGCGGCTCTGTATTTGAGCAGATGATTCAATCCCACTGCACCGCCCTTTCCCTGGAGACGTACATTTAATTTCTGTCGCTCCTACCATTCCCTGTGAAACCACTGTTGTATCTGCCGGCACCAGTGTCCCAGGCCGTGCAGACCAGATCAGAACCACTCGCTGTGTGAATCGTTTAGAAGCAGTTTTCCCTTCGGGATGATTGGATTGGCTGGGGCTGGGTTATTGGGAATAAAAGACGATGATGTGAGATTCGTTCCACACATTTAAGATGATAACGTTTTGGATAATCTGGATGTAAATGGACTGTTTCCATGAACAATATAAATATCTGTGGGAAAGATGTAACTGAAGTATATGATCATGCAGCTACATTCATCAGGAGTAATGCAGAGCCGGAACTGATAACAAATGACAACATGGGGAGACTACACGGTCACTCACACCTCCTCCACCATTCAATTTAATCACTGCTCAGCTTCTGCCTCAATGTCATTTCCCGCTTGTTCCTCACATCCTTTCATTACCTCATTTTCTGTAAGAATAATGGAGGCAGACACCCAAAGCCATATTTCAAACCGAGTTGGACATTTACGGCCGTAAGACCAGAAGACACAGGAGCTGAACTTGGTCACTAGGCCCAGCGAGCCTGCTCCGCCAGTCAATCATGGCTGATATGTTTCTCATCCTCATTCTCCTACCTTCTCACCTTCTCCCCATAACCCCTGATCTCCTTATTAACCAAGAACCTATCTGTCTCTGTCTTAAAGACACTCAGTGATTTGGCCTCCACAGCCTTCTGTGGCAGAGTCCCACCGATTCACCACCCTCGGGCTGAATAAATTACTCCACATCGCTGTTTTAAAGGATCGTGCCTTTAGTCTGAGATGGTGTCCTCTGGTTCTAGTTTTTCATACAAGTGGAAACACCCTCTCCACATCCACTCTGTCCAGGCCTCACAGTATCCTGGAAGTTTCAATAAGATACCCCTCATCCTTCTTAACTCCAACGAGTACAGACCCAGAGTCCTCAACCATTCCTCATACGACAAGCTCTTCATTCCAGGGATCGTTCTAGTGAACCTCCTCTGGACCCTTTCCAAGGGAAGCATGTCCTTCTTCAGATACGGGGCCCAGAACTGCTCACAATACTCCAAATGGGGCCTGACCAGAGACTTATACAGCCTCAGAAATACATCCCTGCTCTTGTACTCGCGCCCTCTCGATGTGAATGCTAACATTGCAATTGCCTTCCTAACTGCCGACTGAACCTGCCCGTTAACCGTAAGAGAATCGTGAACAAGGCCTCCCAAGTCCCTTTGTGCTTCTCATTTCCGAAGCATTTCCACTTTTAGAGAATAGTCAATTCCTCCATTCCTCCTTCCAAAGCGCATTACCTCACACTTTTCCATATTGTATTCCATCTTCCACTTGTTTGTACAATCTCCCAGCCTCTGAGTCCTTCTTCCCCCCCCCCCCCCTCCCTCCCCCCACCGCTTCCTCAATACTACCTGTCCCTCTACAGATCTTTGTGTCATCTGCAAACTCAGCGACAGAGCCTTCAGTTCCTTCTTCCAGATCATTAATGTATATTGTGGAAAGTTGTGGTCCCAGCACAGACCCCTGAGGTACACGACGAGACACCGGCTGCCATCCTGAAAAAGACCCCTTTATCCCCACTCTCTGCCTTCTGCCAGTCAGCCAATTCTTTTTCCATCCCAGTATCTTGCCCTGAACACCATGGGCTCTTAACCAATTGAACAGACTGGAATGCGACACTGTGTCAAAGGCCCTCTGGAAATCTACATAAATCGCATCCACTGGTTCTCCCTTGTCTAACTTCCTTGTTATTTCCTCAAAGAACTCTAACAGATTTGTCAGGCATGACCTCCCCTTGACGAATCTGTGCTGACTCAGTCCGAGTTTATCCTGCACTTCCAAGTACTCCGCAATCTCATCTTTAATAATGGATCTAAAATCTTACCAATGACCGAAGTCAGGCTAACCGGCCGATAATTTCCCGTCTTCTGCCTCCCTCCCTTCTTAACCAGCGGTGCGACATTAGCCACTTTCCAGTCCTCTGGGACCCTTTCTGCCTCCAGTGATTCCTGAAAGATCACCACCACTCCCTCCACAATCTCCTCAGCTATCTGTTTTAGAACCCTGGGATGTAGTCCATCCGTCCAGGTCATTCATCCACCTTCAGACCTTTCAGTTTCCGCAGAACCTTCTCCTTAGTGATGGCCACGGCCCTCCCCTCTGCCCCTGGCTCTCCTGGAGCTCTGGCATCCCACTGGTGTCTTGCACCGTGAAGACTGATGCAAAGTAACTATACAGTTCGTCTGCCATTTCTTTGTTGCCTATTGTTACTTCTCCAGTCACATTTTCCAGTGGTCCAATGTCTTTTTTTGTCTCTCTCTTACCTTTTATATATTGAAAAGAACATCTCCCTATCTTCTTTTACATTACTAACTAGCTTGTCCTCAAATTTCATCTGCTCCTCCTTTATTGCTGTTTCAGTTTTCCTCTGCTCGCTATTAAAGGCTTCCCGATTTTCTGGCATCCCACTATTCCGCGCCACATTGTATGTTTTTTATTTTGATTTACTGCTCTCCTTGACTTCCCTCGTGAGCCATGGACTCCTTGTCCTCCCCTTGGCATGTTTCCTCCTCCTTGGGATGAAATTCTGTTGTTCCTCCCGAATAACCCCCCAAAACTGCTGCCATTGCTGTCCCACTGTCCTCCCTGCTCGTCTCCTTTTCCAATCAACTCTGGCCAGCTCCTCCCATGCCTTTGTAGTTACCCCTATTTAATTGTAATACTGTTACATCTGACTCCAGCTTCTCCCTCTCAAACTGCAGGGTAAATTCTATCATATTGTGGTCACTGCTCCCTTCGGGTTCCTTCACCTTAAGTTCCCTAATCAAGTCTGCCTCATTACACATCACCAAATCCAGAATTGCCCGTTCCCCAGTCGGCTCTGTCACAGACTGCTCCAAAACAACATCTCATTCCACAAATTCCATTTCTTGGGATCCACGATCAACCTGATTTTCCTGCATGTTGAAGTCCCCCATGATTATTGTAATATTTCCTTTTTTACATGCCTTTTCTATCTCCTGATTTATTTTTTGCTCCACATCTTGATTACTGCTCCGAGTCCTGCAAATAAGTCCGATCAGAGTCTTTTTATCGATTCGATTCCTCAACTCTGCCCATAGGGAATCTCTGCCTTCTGATCCTATATCGCTCCTTGCTATCGATTTAACTTCATTCCTTCCTCACAATGGAGCCCCGCCTCCTTTACCCATCTGCCTGTCCTTTCGATAGAACACTTGCACATTTTGATCCCAGCCCTGATCACCTTGCAGCCACGACTCTGTGATTCCAACAACATCGTACCAGCCAATTTCAATGTGCGCAACATGCAAATTCACCTTGTTCCGTACACTGCGCACATTTAGGTCCACCACCCTCAATGCTGCATTGAGCACCTCCCTTCTCACCCTCGGCACCTTTTTTGCTCTGCCTGGGGGTGATGTTGTTCAGGTATTTGTGTTCTCCGTTTCCCATTCAGTTATTACACCTGCTGAGCTACCGCTCTGGTTCCCACTCCCTTTCATATTAGTTTCAATTCTCCCGGGTGACACTAACAAGCCTCCCAGCGAGGATAGTGATGTCCCTCCAGTTTAGAAGCTGCCCGCCCTTCTTGTCCAGGTCCCACATTTCCCGGAATATCGCCCAATGGCCCAGAAATCTGAAACCCTCCCTCCTACACCACCAGTTTAGCCACGAGTTTAGCTGTACTATCCTCTTGTTTCTAGCCTCACTCTCACGTGGCACAGGGAGTAATCCTGAGATTCCAACCCGAGAGGTCCTGCTTTTTAGCTTACTGTCTAACTTCCTGAACTCCTTCTGCAGGGCCTCATCGCTCTTCCTGCCGATGTCGTTAGTACCGATGTGAACTAAGACCTCTGGCTGTTCACCCTCCCTCTTCAGGACGTCCTGTGTTCGTTCAGAGACAACCTTGACCCTGGCACCAGGCAGACAACATACCAACCTGGAGTCTCTTTCCTGTCCACAGAAGCGCCGATCTGTGCCCCTTTCTATAGAGTCCCTGTAACTATCGCTTTCCTGCACTTTACCCTCCCCTGCTGAGTAACAGAGCCAGCTGTGGTGCCACTGTTCTGGCTGCTGTTGTTTTCCCCTGAGAGGCTATCCCCCAACTGTATCCAACACAGTATACCTATTAGAGAGTGGGACAGCCACAGGGGATTCCAGCGCTGACTGCCTGCCCGTTCCAGCAGTCATCCACCGAACTATCTGCCAGCACCTTAGGTGTGACCACGCCTCCAGAACGTCTACCTATGATGCTTTCCGCCACCTGTATGCTCCTCAGTGCATCCAATTGCTGCTCGAACCGAACCACGCGGTCTGTGAGGAGCTGCCATTGGCTACACCTGCTGCAGATGCAGTTGACCGGAACACTGGAAGCGTCACGGTTCTCCCACATCTCACAGTTAGAGCACTGCACCCTCTGAGTGACATTTATGCACTAGTTAATTCATTTAAATAATCACTTAAATTATTATCAGATTTAGTTACAATTAACTATATGGTCCTGCGCTGGATTTTTACTGTAAATAAATGTTAAATTCTAATCCCTGCTCTCAGGTTTACTGACTCCTCTGCCCATTTAATGAATTAGTTACTGCAGTTGTATAGAACCTGAATTACATGAGTAACACATGAACAGAATGGGAATACAGGGATACGGACCACAGGAAGCGCAGAAGATTATAGGTCAGATGGGCAGCAAGTTCAGCACAGGCTTGAGGGCCGAAGGGCCAATAAAGAATCATAGAAGTTTACAGCATGGAAACAGGCCCTTCGGCCCAACCAACTTCTGCCACCCAGTTTTTACCATTAAGCTAGTCCCAGTTGCCCGCACTTGGCCCATAACCCTCTATACCCATCTTACCCATGTAACTATCTAAATGCTTTTTAAAAGACACAATTGTACCCGCCTCTACTACTACCTCTGGCAGCCCATTCCAGACACTCACTACCCTCTGAGTGAAGAAATTACCCTTATGAATCTCTCCCTGCTCACCTTAAACCTATGCCCTCTAGTTTTAGACTCCCCTACCTTTGGGAAAAGATGTTGACTATCTACCTTATCTATGCCCCTCATTATTTTATAGACCTCTATAAGATCACCCCTAAGCCTCCTACGCTCCAGGGAAAAAAGTCCCAGTCTATCCAGCCTCTCCTCATAACTCAAACCATCAAGTCCCGCTAACATCCTAGTAAATCTTTTCTGCACTCTTTCTAGTTTAATAATATCCTTTCTATAATAGGGTGACCAGAACTGCACACAGTATTCCAAGTGTGGCCGTACCAATGTCTTGTACAACTTCAACAAGACGTCCCAACTCCTGTATTCAATGTTCTGACCAATGAAACCAAGCATGCCGAATGCCTTCTTCACCACCCTGTCCACCTGCGACTCCACCTTCAAGGAGCTATGAACCTGTACTCCTAGATCTCTTTGTTCTATAACTCTCCCCAATGCCATACCATTAACTGTGTAGATCCTGGCCTGATTCGATCTGCCAAAATGCATCACCTCACATTTATCTAAATTAAACACCATCTGCCATTCGTCGGCCCACTGGCCTAATTGAGCAAGATCCCATTGCAACCCTAGATAACCTTCTTCACTATCCACTGTGCTACCAATCTTGGTGTCATCTGCAAACTTACTAACCATGCCTCCTAAATTCTCATCCAAATCATTAATATAAATCACAAATAACAGTGGACCCAGGACCGATTCCTGAGGCACACCACTGGTCACAGGCCTCCAGTTTGAAAAACAACCCTCTACAACCACCCTCTGTCTTCTGTCGTCCAGCCAATTTTGAATCCAATTGGCAACCTCACCCTGGATCCCGTGAGCTTTCACATTCTGCAACAACCTACCATGCGGTACCTTGTCAAAGGCTTTGCTAAAGTCCGTGTAGACAACGTCTACTGCACTGCCCTCATCTACCTTCTTGGTCACCCCCTCAAAAAACTCAATCAAATTTGTGAGACATGATTTTCCACGCACAAAGCCATGCTGACTGCCCCGAATCAGTCCTTGCCTCTCTAAATGCTTGTAGATCCTGTCTCTCAGAAGACCTTCTAGCAACGTACCTACTACAGACGTTAGGCTCACCGGTCTGTAGTTCCAAGGCTTTTCCCTGCTGTCCTTCTTAAACAAGGGCACAACATTCGCTACTCTCCAATCTTCAGGCACCTCACCTGTGGCTGCTGATGAGTCAAATATCTCTGTTAGGGGACCCGCAATTTCCCCCCTAGCCTCCCACAACATCCTGGGTTACATTTCATCAGGCCCCGGGGATTTATCTAACTTGATGCGCTTTAAGACTTCCAGCACCTCCTCCTCTGTAATATGCACACTTCTCAAGACATCACTATTTATTTCCCTTAGTTTCCTAACATCCATGCCTTTCTCCACCGTGAATACCGATGAGAAATATTCATTCAGGATCTCACCCAACTCTTGTGGTTCTGCACATAGATGTCCTTGTTGATCCTTAAGAGGCCCTACTCTGTCCCTAGTTACTCTTTTTCCCTCTATGTATCTGTAGAAGCTCTTTGGATTCTCCTTTGCATTATTTGCCAAAGCAATTTCATGTCCCCTTTTTGCCCTCCTGATTTCCCTCTTAACTCTATTTCGACAATCTTTATACTCTTCAAGGGATCCACTTGATCCCAGTTGCTTATGTACGTCATATGCCTCCTTCTTCTTTTTGACCAGAGTCTCAATATCTGGAGTCATCCAGGGTTCCCTACTTCTCCCAGCCTTACCCTTCACTCTAAAGGGAATGTGCTTACCCTGAACCCTGGTTAACACATTTTGAAAAGCCTCCCATTTACCAGCCGTCCCTTTGCCTGCCAGCAGTCTCCCCCAATCTACCTCTGAAAGTTCCTGTCTGATACCATCAAAATTGGCCTTGCCCCAATTAAGAATTTTAACTCTTGGGCCAGACCTATCATTCTCCATAGCTATCTTAAAACTAATGGAGCTATGGTCACTTGTCCCAAAGTGATCCCTCACTAACACTTCTGTCACTTGCCCTTCCTTATTTCCCAAGACGAGGTCAAGTTTTGCCCCCTCTCTAGTCGGGCCATCCACATACTGAATGAGAAATTCCTCCTGAATACACTCAACAAATTTCCCTCCATCCAAGCTCCTAATGCTCTGGCTGTCCCAGTCAATGTTGGGAAAGTTAAAGTCCCCAGTACTACCACCCTATTATTCTTGCAGCTATCTGTAATCTCCTTACATATTTGCTCCTCAATTTCCTGCTGACTATTTGGGGGCCTGTAGTACAGTCCTACCAAGGTGATCTCTCCCTTCTTATTTTTCAGTTCCACCCATATAGACTCAGTGGGCGAACCCTCGGATATATCCCCTCTAAGTACTGCCGTAATGTTCTCCCTAATCAAAAACGCCACTCCCCCTCCTCTCTTATCTATGTTGTACTTTTATTTGTGCCTTGTTCCTTGTTCTAACTATTTGTATCAGGTATTGCTGAGTCCGGAGACCAAACTCGCAATCAATAGTCTATGTTACAAGTGTTTGTCTTGAACAACGAACACGAGGTAATGGGACTGAGAGACTGGAGGAGATAATCCCATACCTTCCGGGCCAGACAGCGGAAGAGAAGGCATCATGTGTTCAACTATTAATATGATAATAATAATCTTTATTAATAATAAAAATATGTATTGTCACAAGTAGTCCCACATTAACACTAGAATGAAGTTACTGTGAAAAGCCCCTAGTCGCCACACTCCGGCACCTGTTCGGATACACAGAGGGAGATTTTAGAATGTCCAACTCACCTCACAACAGGTCTTTCGGGACTTGTGGAAGGAAACCGGATCACCCGGTGGAAACCCACGCAGACACGGGGGGAACGTGCAGACTCCACACAGACAGTGACACAAGCCGGGATTCGAACCTGGGACCCCGGAGCTGTGAAGCCAGTGTGCTAACCACTGTGCTATCATGCCGGCCTTCAAATCAGGAATCCTGAAGAATTGGGAGAGTATCGGTATCACGGCTATGGATCTGCTGTGCAATACTGAGAAATAAATCACCAAGGCCATGGCAGGGTTTGATTCTCCTCCAATCCGCCAGCTCCAATCTTAACCATCGCATTAGACCTCGGCATCGATCAGTCCATTAAACCTGGGGAACAGACTCTAATTGAGAAATAATGAATGGAAACAATGGTTGATCACTCTCTTATTGTGAAACAGTCAGTATTTTCCCGAGGAGAAACACTAGAGGATACAGAAGGGAACCAAAAGGACCAGTCTCCCCAACAACACCAGCGGGACTTTGCAGTTATCCAGTTCCAGCAGTCAGATAACCTCAATAATTTAAATAAATAAGTGACACAATATATAATTGTTTCTCAGCCCATTACTTCCCGGATTCCATTATTTAAATTGCTGGGACGTCTTCAGTAGAAACAGGCAGAGAGATCACAATGTATTCCACCACATAGCAGCGATATGTCTAGTAACTATTGGAATTAAAACCTGAAAGATAATTTCTGGTACTCATAGACATTTCTAAATGCATATTATTGTGAAAAGCATAAAGGTTTCTAGACATATTCACTAATCATTGGACGGAAAATAATCATGTTCCTGGCATGATGATTCTATAGAAAGATAATCACAGTTTAGTTAATTGTGAGCAGAAATGTGCATGTTCAGTTTATTGTGTTATTATAGGAAGGTCAGGAATTACTGACTCTATTTGAAAGAACAATCTTATTATGATTATTGTCTGAACAATATTAATTTACGCCTCTGATTACTGGAATAATCAATCCTTCAATAATCACTTTCAAAGTTGCAATTAAATGTTTTTCATTATTTACTGTGTTCAATGGACTGAAAACGAATGTGATGCTTTCTATCAATGTTGTGCAAACATGATGGTGAACTATATGTCATCCTGCCTTCCATCATTGGATTTCAGAGATCATAAAATTCACAGTGCAGAAGGAAGCCATTCGGCCCATCGAGTCTGTACCGGCTCTTGGAAAGAGCACCCTACCCAAGCCCACACCTCCACCCTATCCCCATAACCCAGCAACCCCATCCAACCGAAGAGCAATTTAACGTGTCCAATCCACCTAACCTGCACATCTGTGGGAGACAATCAGAGCACCCGGAGGAAACCCACGCAGACACGGGGAGAATGTGCAGACTCCGCACAGACAGTGACCCAAGCCGGGAATCGAACCTGGGACCCTGGCACTGTGACGTCATAGTGGCACCACTGTGCTACCGTGCTGCCCGAGTTGCTCAGTTTTCTTTGGGAGAAACAGGCAGAGAGAATTCTCACACGATTCAGTCATGGCACAACTATGATTAATGAAATTCAATCATGAGACGTAATTGCTGGTATCATAGACATGGAAAATATTTCCCAATACATATTATTGTGGGAAGTTAAAAGATTTATTCATACCGTTAGTGATCAATGGATTAATCAGTTTCTTGCCATGATAATTCTCTTGGAAAATGATCATCGGTTTAATGTCCTGTATCCTGTTCTCGGTCCGGCCAGCCCCGTTATCCGGCGCGGCGCACCCACCGGCACAACGGGATTCTCCGTTCCCGCAGCCGGTCAGTGAGGTTTCCCGTTGTGGCCACCCCACGGCGTGGGGAAACCCGCGGACATGGGGGCGCTGCTGGCGAAGGGGAGGATCCTGCCCAGGGAGAATCCCATTGATTGGGATTGTGAGCTGTACAAATGCATTTTTTATTGATGCTATTATTGTTGTGTGGTCAGGAATTACAGATTCTATTCCACTGATTAACAATCTCCATTTGATTGTGGTCTGACCAGTAATTAGAAACCGCCTGTGATTATTGCAATGAAAAATCCTTTGACAATCACAGTGAAAGATGCAATGAAATGTTTTTAGTTATTTGCTGTGTTTAATGGACTGAAAACTAATTTGTTATTTTCTATCAATGTTGCACAAATAATAATTAGTTGTGTAATGCTTGTTGGACATTGACATAATGAGCTGTTCGCTGATTTAATTCAACCTCGCAATGAATGAATGAGATAATTGTTTATTGGACCAAACAATCAATTCAAGTTCACTCTGATTATTGGGATGAACGATGTTAACAGGTGGTTAATCTTCCACAGAAAATAATTAAATAATTCAATTAAAAATCAGTAGACCCGTCAGAACTTCACCAGTTTAAAAACATTTAATGTTGGGACATTCATTAAAATATCTGAGCCATTTTAACAAATAGTTCTTCCATATTCACTTTGATTATTGGGTGTAATGATTAAAAGTTAGTTACTCTAACTCTTGGACTGATGAAGAATTAGCTCTTCACTTTTATGCGGAATCCAAGCAGTATAAAATGTATTGGCCCTCAGGACAATCCCAACGAAAGGACATTTGAAAAGGGACCTGCTGCAGTGACTGATGTTGTCTCCAAATCCCTCAGCCCACTCACCCCTCTCTGGGGTTGGGTGATATCTGGGCTTGGGTGATATCTGGCGTTGGGTGATCTCTGGGTTTGGGTGATATCTGCGGTTGGGTGATATCTGGGGTTGGGTGATGTCTGGGGTTGGGTGATATCTGGGGTTGGGTGATATCTGGGGTTGGGTGATGTCTGGGGTTGGGTGATAGCTGGGGCTGGGTGATATGGGGGGGGTTGGGTGATCTCTGGGGTTGGGTGATATCTGGGGTTGGGTGGTATCTGGAGTTGGGTGATATCTGGGGTTGGGTGATGTCTGGGGTTGGGTGATATCTGGGGCTGGGTGATATGGGGGGGGTTGGGTGATCTCTGGGGTTGGGTGATATCTGGAGTTGGGTGATATCTGGGGTTGGGTGATATCTGGGGTTGGGTGATGTCTGGGGTTGGGTGATATCTGGGGCTGGGTGATATGGGGGGGTGTTGGGTGATCTCTGGGGGTTGGGTGATCTCTGGGGTTGGGTGATACCTGGGCTTGGGCGATATCTGGGGCTGGGTGATAACTGGGGTTGGGTGATCTCTGGGGTTGGGTGATATCTTGGGTTGGGTGATATCTGGGGTTGGGTGATATCTGGGGCTGGGTGATATCTGGAGTTGGGTGATATCTGGGGTTGGGTGATCTCTGGGGCTGGGTGATCTCTGGGGTTGGGTGATATCTGGAGTTGGGTGATCTCTGGGGTTGGGTAATATCTGGGGTTGGGTGATCTCTGGGGTTGGGTGATCTCTGGGGTTGGGTGATTTCTGGGGTTGGGTAATATCGGGGGTTGGGTAATATTTGGAGTTGGGTGATATGTGTAGTTGGGTGATATCGGGGGTTGGGTGGTATCTGGGGTTGGGTGCTATCCGGGGTTGGGTGATCTCTGGGGTTGGGTGATCTCTGGGGTTGGGTGATCTCTTGGGTTGGGTGATATCTTGGGTTGGGTGATATCTGAGGTTGAGTGATATCTGGGGTTGGGTCATCTCTGGCGTTGAGCGATATCTGGGGTTGGGTGAGACCTGGGGTTAGGTGATATCTGGGATTGGGTGATCTCAGGCGTTCTGTGATATCTGGGGTTGGTTGATATCTGGGTCTGGGTGATCTCTGGGATTGGGTGACATCTGTTGTTGGGTGATATCTGGGGCTGGGTGATATCTGGGATTGGGTGACATCTGGTGTTGGGTGATGTCTGGAGTTGGGTGATATCTGTGGTTGGGTAATATCTGGGGTTGGGTGATATCTGGGGTTGGGTGATGTCTGGGGTTGGGTGATAGCTGGGGCTGGGTGATATGGGGGGGTTGGGTGATCTCTGGGGTTGGGTGATATCTGGGGTTGGGTGGTATCTGGAGTTGGGTGATATCTGGGGTTGGGTGATGTCTGGGGTTGGGTGATATCTGGGGCTGGGTGATATGGGGAGGGTTGGGTGATCTCTGGGGTTGGGTGATATCTGGAGTTGGGTGATATCTGGGGTTGGGTGATATCTGGGGTTGGGTGATGTCTGGGGTTGGGTGATATCTGGGGCTGGGTGATTTGGGGGGGTTGGGTGATCTCTGGGGGTTGGGTGATCTCTGGGGTTGGGTGATACCTGGGCTTGGGCGATATCTGGGGCTGGGTGATAACTGGGGTTGGGTGATCTCTGGGGTTGGGTGATATCTTGGGTTGGGTGATATCTGGGGTTGGGTGATATCTGGGGCTGGGTGATATCTGGAGTTGGGTGATATCTGGGGTTGGGTGATCTCTGGGGCTGGGTGATCTCTGGGTTTGGGTGATCTCTGGGGTTGGGTGATATCTGGAGTTGGGTGATATCTGGGGTTGGGTGATCTCTGGTGTTGGGTGATATCTGGGGCTGGGTGATATCTGGGGTTGGGTGATATCTGGGGCTGGGTGATATCTGGAGTTGGGTGATATCTGGGGTTGGGTGATCTCTGGGTTTGGGTGATCTCTGGGGTTGGGTGATATCTGGAGTTGGGTGATTCTGGGGTTGGGTAATATCTGGGGTTGGGTGATCTCTGGGGTTGGGTGATCTCTGGGGATGGGTGATTTCTGGGGTTGGGTGATATCTGGGGTTGGGTGATCTCTGGTGTTGGGTGATCTCTGGGGTTGGGTGATCTCTGGGGTTGGGTGATATCGGGGGTTGGGTAATATTTGGAGTTGGGTGATATGTGTAGTTGGGTGATATCGGGGGTTGGGTGGTATCTGGGGCTGGGTGCTATCCGGGGTTGGGTGATCTCTGGGGTTGGGTGATCTCTGGGGTTGGGTGATCTCTTAGGTTGGGTGATATCTTGGGTTGGGTGATATCTGAGGTTGAGTGATATCTGGGGTTGGGTCATCTCTGGCGTTGAGCGATATCTGGGGTTGGGTGAGACCTGTGGTTAGTTGATGTCTGGGATTGGGTGATCTCAGGCGTTCTGTGATATCTGGGGTTGGTTGATATCTGGGGCTGGGTGATCTCTGGGATTGGGTGACATCTGGTGTTGGGTGATATCTGGGGCTGGGTGATATCTGGGATTGGGTGACATCTGGTGTTGGGTGATATCTGGAGTTGGGTGATATCTGTGGTTGGGTAATATCTGGGGTTGGGTGATCTCTGGGGTTGCGTGATCTCTGGGGTTGGGTGATATCTGAGGTTTGGTAATACCGGGGGTTGGGTGATATTTGGGGTTGGGTGATATCTGTAGTTGGGTGATATCGGGGGTTGGGTGATATCTGGGGTTGGGTGCTATCCCGGGTTGGGTGATCTCTGGGGTTGGGTGATGTCTGGGGTTGGGTGATATCTGGGGTTGGGTGATATCTGGGGTTGGGTGATGTCTGGGGTTGGGTGATAGCTGGGGCTCGGTGATATGGGGGGGTTGGGTGATCTCTGGGGTTGGGTGATATCTGGGGTTGGGTGGTATCTGGAGTTGGGTGATATCTGGGGTTGGGTGATGTCTGGGGTTGGGTGATATCTGGGGCTGGGTGATATGGGGGGGGGTTGGGTGATATCTGGAGTTGGGTGATATCTGGGGTTGGGTGATCTCTGGGGCTGGATGATCTCTGGGGTTGGGTGACATCTGGAGTTGGGTGATTCTGGGGTTGGGTAATATCTGGGGTTGGGTGATCTCTGGGGTTGGGTGATCTCTGGGGTTGGGTGATTTCTGGGGTTGGGTGATATCGGGGGTTGGGTAATATTTGGAGTTGGGTGATATGTGTAGTTGGGTGATATCGGGGGTTGGGTGGTATCTGGGGTTGGGTGCTATCCGGGGTTGGGTGATCTCTGGGGTTGGGTGATCTCTGGGGTTGGGTGATCTCTTGGGTTGGGTGATATCTTGGGTTGGGTGATATCTGAGGTTGAGTGATATCTGGGGTTGGGTCATCTCTGGCGTTGAGCGATATCTGGGGTTGGGTGACACCTGGGGTTAGGTGATATCTGGGATTGGGTGATCTCAGGCGTTCTGTGATATCTGGGGTTGGTTGATATCTGGGGCTGGGTGATCTCTGGGATTGGGTGACATCTGGTGTTGGGTGATATCTGGGGCTGGGTGATATCTGTGGTTGGGTAATATCTGGGGTTGGGTGATCTCTGGGGTTGGGTGATCTCTGGTGTTGGGTGATATCTGAAGTTTGGTAATACCGGGGGTTGGGTGATATTTGGGGTTGGGTGATATCTGTAGTTGGGTGATATCGGGGGTTGGGTGATATCTGGGGTTGGGTGCTATCCTGGGTTGGGTGATCTCTGGGGTTGGGTGATCTCGGTGGTTGGGTGATATCTGGGGTTGAGTGATCTTTGGGGTTTGGTGATATCGGGGGTTGTGTGATCTCTGGGGTTGAGTGATATCTGGGGCTGGGTGATATCTGGGGTTGGGTGATATGTGGGGCTGGGTGATCTCTGGGGCTGGGTGATATCTGGGGTTGGGTGATATCTGGGGCTGGGTGATATCTGCGGCTGGGTGATATCTGGAGCTGGGTGATATCTGGGGCTGGGTGATATCTGGGGTTGGTTGATATCAGGGGTTGGGTGATCTCTGGGGCTGGGTGATATCTGGGGTTGGGTGATATCTGGGGCTGGGTGATATCTGCGGCTGGGTGATATCTGGGGCTGGGTGATATCTGGGGCTGGGTGATATCTGGGGTTGGTTGATATCTGGGGCTGGGTGATCTCTGGGGCTGGGTGATATCTGTGGTTGGTTGATATCTGGGGTTGGGTGATCTCTGGGGCTGGGTGATATCTGGGATTGGGTGATATCGGGGGGGGGGCTTCGGTGATATCCGTTGGGTGCTGATATCTGTTCTGCGGTAATGTTTGCCGGGGCATGAATTCAAGACTGGATTCATATCCGGGGGGGGGGGGTGCTATAATAAAATTAATAATCCCTTGTCACAAGTATATTTCACCGATGTCACTGTGAAAAACCCCTAGTCGCCATAGTCCGGCGCTTGTTGTGGAGGCCGGCATGGGAATTCATCCCGCGCTGCTGGCATTGTTCTGCATTGCAAGCCATCTATTTAGCCCACTGTGCTAAACCAGCCCCTGTTGGGCTGTTTAGGATGGGGGTGGGGTGTCATCGGGCGGGATGATACCTGGCTGGGCGCATCAGGGGGTTGTTGGGCATTTCCGGTGGTTAATATCGAGGGTGGGACCATAGATTGAATCATAGCATCAACAGTGCACAAGGAGGCTATTCGGCCCATCAAGTCTGCACGAGTCCTTACAAGAGCGTCTCATCTAAGCTCCCACCTCTGCCCCATCCCCGTAACCCAGTAACCCCCCTGGGGATGTATCGGGGAGGGGGTGATGTCGGGGAGGGGGAGATATCGGGGAGCGGGTGATATTGAGGAGGGGGTGATATCGGGGAGGGAGTAGTACCGGGGAGGGGGTGATATCGGGGAGGGGGTGATATCGGGGAGGGGGATAATCGAGGAAGGGGGTGATATCGGGGAGGGGGTGATGTCAGGGAGGGGGTGATATCAGGGTGGGGGTGATATTGGGGAGGGGGTGATATTGGGGAGGGGGTGATATCTGGGAGGGGGTGATATCGGGGTGGGGGTTATATCGTGGCGGGGTGATATCGGGAAGGGTGTGATATCTGGCAGGTGGTGATATCGGGGAGGGGGTTATATCGGTGATGGGATGATAATGCGGAGGGGGTTATATCTGGGAGGGGGTGATATCGGGGAGGGGGTGATATCTGGGAGGGGGTGATATCTGGGACGGGCTGATATCGGGGAGGGAGTGATATCTGGGAGGGGGTGAAAACTGGGACGGGCTGATATCGGGTAGGGGGTGATATCTGGGACGGAGTGATATCTGGGACGGGCTGATGTCGGGGAGGGGGTGATATCGGGGAGGGAGTGATATCTGGGGTGTGATATCTGGGACGGGGTGATATCGGGGAATGGGTGATATCGGGGAGGGTGTGATATCTGGGACGGGCTGATATCGGGGAGGGGGTGATATCTGGGAGGGGGTGATATCTGGGACGGGCTGATATCGGTGAGGGGGTGATATCGGGGAGGGGGTGATATCGGGGAGGGGGTGAGATCGGGGAGTGGGTGATATCGGGGAGGGTGTGATATCGGGGTGGGGGTGATATCGGGGAGGGGGTGATTTCGGCGAGGTGGTTATATCGGGGAGGGGGTGATATCGGGGAGGTGGTGATATCGGGGAGGGGGTGATATCGGGGAGTGGGTGATATCGGGGACGGGGTGATATCGGGGAGGGGGTGATATCTGGGACGGGCTGATATCGGGGAGGGTGTAATATAGGTGAGGGAGTGATATCTGGGAGGGGGTGATATCTGGGACGCGCTGATATCGGCGAGGGGGTGATATCTGGGAGTGGGTGATATCGGGGAGGGGGTGATATCGGGGAGTGGGTGATATCGGGGAGGGGGTGATATCTGGGAGGGGGTGATATCTGGGACGGGCTGATATCGGTGAGAGGGTGATATCGGGGAGGGAGTGATATCTGGGAGGGGGTGATATCTGGGACGGGGTGATATTGGTGAGGGGGTGATATCGGGGAGGGGGTGATATCGGGGAGGGGGTGATATCGGGGAGGGGGTGATATCGGGGAGGGGGTGATATCGGGGTGGGAGTGATATTGGTGTGGGGGTGATAACGGGGAGGGGTGATGTCCGGGGAGGGGGTGATATCCGTGGTGATATCGGGGCGGGTGTGATATTGGGGAGTGGGTGATATCCGGGGTGGGCGGAGGGGCAGTGCTGTGGTGTCTATTGGGACACAACAATCCCGACGACCTAATGGGGCCAATGGGCAGCAGATGCCGCCACTGCGACTGTGCCACACCCATCCCAGCATGCCCTGCGTGCTGGCGTCAACCATCTTGTATTGCCATAAGAACATAAGAACTAGGAGCAGGAGGAGGCCATCTGGCCCCTCAAGCCTGCTCCACCCTTCAATGAGATCATGGCTGATCTTTTGTGGACTCAGCTCCACTTTCCGGCCCGAACACCATAGCCCTTAATCCCTTTATTCTTCAAAAAACTATCTATCTTTATCTTAAAAACATTTAATGAATGAGCCTCTACTGCTTCACTGGGCAAGGAATTCCATAGATTCACAACCCTTTGGGTGAAGAAGTTCCTCCTAAACTCAGTCATAAATCTACTTCCCCTTATTTTGAGGCTATGCCCCCTAGTTCTGCTTTCACCCGCCAGTGGAAACAACCTGCCCGCATCTATCCTATCTATTCCCTTCATAATCTTATATGTTTCTATAAGGTCCCCCCTCATCCTTCTAAATTCAAACGAGTACAGTCCCAGTCTACTCAACCTCTCCTCGTAATCCAACCCTGGGATTAACCGAGTGAATCTCCTCTGCACACCCTCCAGTGCCAGTACGTCCTTTCTCAATTAAGGAGACGAAAACTGAACACAGTACTCCAGGTGTGGCCTCACAACACCTTATGCAACTGCAGCATAACCTCCCTAGTCTTAAACTCCATCCCTCTAGCAATGAAGGACAACATTCTATTTGCCTTCTTAATCACCTGTTGCACCTGTCAACCAACCTTTTGCGACTCATGCACTAGCACACCCAGGTCTCTCTGCACAGCAGCATGTTTTAATATTTGATGATTTAAATAATCATCCCTTTTGCTGTTATTCCTACCAAAATGGGTAACCTCACATTTGTCAACATTGTATTCCATCTGCCAGACCCTAGCCCATTCACTTAGCCTGTCCAAATCCCTCTGCAGACTTCCAGTATCCTCTGCACTTTTTGCTTTACCACTTATCTTAGTGTCGTCTGCAAACTTGGACACATTGCCCTTGGTCCCCAACTATAAATCATCTATGTAAATTGTGAACAGCTGTGGGCCCAACACTGATCCCTGAGGGACACCACTAGCTACTGATTGCCAACCAGAGAAACACCCATGAATCCCCACTCTTTGCTTTCTATTAATTAACCAATCCTCTATCCATGCTACTACTTTCCCCTTAATGCCATGCATCTTTATCTTATGCAACAACCTTTTGTGTGGCACCTTGTCAATGGTATTCTGAAATCCAGATATACCACATCCATTGGCTCCCCGTTATCTACCGCACTGGTCATGTCCTCAAAAATTCCACTAAATTAGTTCGGCACGACCTGCCCTTTATGAACCGATGCTGCATCTGCCCAATGGGACAATTTCCATCCAGGTGCCTCGCTATTTCTTCCTTGATGATAGATTCCAGCATCTTCCCTACTACCGAAGTTAAGCTCACTGGCCTATAATTACCCGCTTTCTGCCTACCTCCTTTTTTAAACAGTGGTGTCACGTTTGCTAATTTCCAATCCGCCGGGACCACCCCAGAGTCTAGAGAATTTTGGTAAATTATCACTCGTGCATTTTCAATTTCCCTAGCCATCTCTTTCAGCACTCTGGGATGCATTCCATCAGGGCCAGGAGACTTGTCTACCTTTAGCCCCATTAGCTTGCCCATCACTACCTCCTTGGTGATAACAATCTTCTCAAGGTCCTCACCTGTCATAGCCTCATTTCCATCAGTCACTGCCATGTTATTTGTGTCTTCCACTGTGAAGACCGACCCAAAAAACCTGTTCAGTTCCTCAGCCATTTCCTCATCTCCCATTATTAAATCTCCCTTCTCAACCTCTAAAGGACCAATATTTACCTTCGCCACTCTTTTTTGTTTTATGTATTTGTAGAAACTTTTGCTTTCTGTTTTGATATTCTGAGCAAGTTTACTCTCATAATCTATCTTATTCTTCTTTATAGCTTTTTTAGTAGCTTTCTGTTGCCCCCTCTTGTGTTGCCAGGGGAGTCTCCCGGCAGCCATGTTCTGTTGCCAGGGGAGACACCCGGCAGCCATCTTCTGTTGCCAGGGGGACGCCCGGCAGCCATCTTGTGTTGCCAGGGGATACTCTCGGTGGCCATCTTGTGTTGGCAGGTGTGTCTTCCGGCAGCCATCTTGTGTTGCCAGGGGAAACTCCCGGTGGCCATCTTGTGTTGCCAGGGGAGTTTCCCTCAGCCATCTTGTGTTGCCAGAGGAGACGATGTCAGTCAGTGGGTGGCCCGCGCACTGCCTGCTGGGATAGTGACTCTCCCGCACATGCGCACGGACAGCTCTGTGTGAAGCCTCCATTGTCTGAAGCATTATTACTGCCATAAGACCCAGGGTCCTCAACCGTTCCTCATACGACAAGCTCGCCTCAACCTCCAGACTCCGGCTTCACTCTCGGTTCTCAAACACACATTCCCCTTTCCTTGGAGGGTCAGCGGCCTCTGGCGGCGGGGGGACAGCGGCCTCTGGCGGCGGGGGGACAGCGGCCTCTGGCGGCAGGGGGACAGCGGCTTCTGGCGGCAGGGGGACAGCGGCTTCTGGCGGCGGGGCGGACAGCGGCCTCTGGCGGCGGGGGGACAGCGGTCTCTGGCGGCGGGGGGGACTGCGGCCTCTGGCGGCGGGGGGACAGAGGCCTCTGACGGCGGGGGGACAGCGGCCTCTGGCGGCGGGGGGACAGCGGCCTCTGGCGGCGGCGGGACAGCGGCCTCTGGCGGCGGGGGGACAGCGGCCTCTGGCGGGGGGGGGGACAGCGGCCTCTGGCGGCGGGGGGACAGCGGCCTCTGGCGGCGGGGGGACAGCGGCCTCTGGCGGCGGGGGGACAGCGGCCTCTGGCGGGGGGGGGACAGCGGCCTCTGGCGGCGGGGCGACAGCGGCCTCTGGCGCTCGGGGGACAGCGGCCTCTGGCGGTGGGGGGGACAGCGGCCTCTGGCGGTGGGGGGGACAGCGGCCTCTGGCGGTGGGGGGGGACGGCGGCCTCTGGTGGTGGGGGGGGACAGCGGCCTCTGGCGGTGGGGGGGACGGCGGCCTCTGGCTGTGGGGGGGGAACAGCGGCCTCTGGCGGTGGGGGGGATAGCGGCCTCTGGCGGTGGGGGGACAGCGGCCTCTGGCGGCGGGGGGACAGCGGCCTCTGGCGGCGGGGGGACAGCGGCCTCTGGCGGCGGGGGGACAGCGCCCTCTGGAGGCAGGGGGACAGCGGCCTCTGGCGGCAGGGGGTCAGCGGCCTCTGGCGGCGGGGGGACAGCGCCCTCTGGAGGCAGGGGGACAGCGGCCTCTGGCGGCAGGGGGGACAGCGGTCTCTGGCGGCGGGGGGACAGCGCCCTCTGGAGGCAGGGGGACAGCGGCCTCTGGCGGCAGGGGGGACAGCGGTCCCTGGCGGCAGGCGGAGAGCGGCCACTGGCGGCGGGGGGACAGCGGCCTCTGGCGGCGGGGGGACAGCGGCCTCTGGCGGCGGGGGGACAGCGGCCTCTGGCGGCGGGGGGACAGCGCCCTCTGGAGGCAGGGGGACAGCGGCCTCTGGCGGCAGGGGGTCAGCGGCCTCTGGCGGCGGGGGGACAGCGCCCTCTGGAGGCAGGGGGACAGCGGCCTCTGGCGGCAGGGGGGACAGCGGTCTCTGGCGGCAGGCGGAGAGCGGCCACTGGCGGCGGGGGGACAGTGGCCTCTGGCGGCGGGGGGACAGCGGCCTCTGGCGGCAGGCGGAGAGCGGTCTCTGGCGGCAGGGGGTCAGAGGCCTCTGGCGGCGGGGGGACAGCGGCCTCTGGCGGCGGGGGGGACAGCGGCCTCTGGCGGCGGGGGGACAGCGTCCTCTGGCGGGAGGGGGACAGCGGCCTCTGGCGGTGGGGGAACAGCGGCCTCTGGCGGTGGGGGGACAGCGGCCTCTGGCGGGAGGGGGACTGCGGCCTCTGGCGCTCGGGGGACAGCGGCCTCTGGCGGTGGGGGAACAGCGGCCTCTGGCGGTGGGGGGACAGCGGCCTCTGGCGGCGGGGGGACAGCGGCCTCTGGCGGCGGGGGGGACAGCGGCCTCTGGCGGCAGGCGGAGAGCGGTCTCTGGCGGCAGGGGGTCAGCGGCCTCTGGCGGCGGGGGGACAGCGGCCTCTGGCGGCGGGGGGACAGCGGCCTCTGGCGGCAGGGGGTCAGCGGCCTCTGGCGGCAGGCGGAGAGCGGTCTCTGGCGGCAGGGGGTCAGCGGCCTCTGGCGGCGGGGGGACAGCGGCCTCTGGCGGCGGGGGGGGACAGCGGCCTCTGGCGGCGGGGGGACTGCGGCCTCTGGCTGCAGGGAGGGGGACAGCGGCCTCTGGCGGCGGTGGGACAGCGTCCTCTGGCGGCGGGGGGGACAGCGGCCTCTGGCGGCGGGGGGGACAGCGGCCTCTGGCGGCGGGGGGACAGCGGCCTCTGGCTGCAGGGAGGGGGACAGCGGCCTCTGGCGGCGGTGGGACAGCGTCCTCTGGCGGGAGGGGGACTGCGGCCTCTGGCGCTCGGGGGACAGCGGCCTCTGGCGGTGGGGGGACAGCGGCCTCTGGCGGTGGGGGGACAGCGGCCTCTGGCGGGGGGACAGCGGCCTCTGGCGGTGGGGGGGACAGCGGCCTCTGGCGGGGGGGGGGACAGCGGCCTCTGCCGGCGGGGGGACAGCGGCCTCTGGCGGCGGGGGGGACAGCGACCTCTGGCGGGGGGGGGGACAGCGGCCTCT
>NC_092729.1:49473383-49478383 GCF_047496885.1 Scyliorhinus torazame
GGGATCCATCCATCCATCCATCCATTCATCCAACCATCCATTCATCCAGTCCTGGGAATGGTTGATGGGATCCATCCATCCATCCATCCATCCATCCATCCGTACATCCATCCATCCATCCATCCATCCATCCATCCATCCATCCATTCATCCAGTCCTTGGAATGGTTGAAGGGATCCATCCATCCATCCATCCATCCATCCATCCATCCAGTCAGTCAGTCAGTCAGTGCGTCAGACCTGGGAATGGTGGATCGGATCCATCCATCCATCCATCAATCCATCCATCCATTCATCCAATCAGTCAGTCCTGGGAATAGTTGATGGGATCCATCCATCCATGTGAATGGTTGATGGGATCCATCCATCCATCCATCCATTCACCCAGTCAGTCAGTCCTGGGAATAGTTGATGGGATCCATCCATCCATCCATCCATCCATCCATTCATCCCTCCATCCCTCCGTGCCTCCATCCCTCCCTCCCTCCCTCCCTCCCTCCATCCCTCCATCCCTCCAACCCTCCATCCCTCCATCCATCCATTCATCCATCCATCCAGTCAGTCAGTCCTGGGAATGGTTGATGGGATCCATCCATCCATCCAGCCATCCATCCATCCAGTCAGTCAGTCAGTCCTGGGAATGGTTGATGGGATCCATCCATCCATCCATTCATCCAGTCAGTCATTCCTGGGAATGGTTGATGGGAACCATCCATCCATCCATCCATCCAGTCAGTCAGTCAGTCAGTCCTGGGAATGGTTGATGGGATCCATCCATCCATCCATCCATCCATTCATCCAGTCAGTCAGTCCTGGGAATTGTTGATGGGATCCATCCATCCATCCATCCATCCAGCATTTCATCCAGTCAGTCAGTCCTGGGAATGGTTGATGGGGTTCATCCATCCATCTATCCATCCATCCATTCATCCAGTCAGTCAGTCCTGGGAATGGTTGATGGGATCCATCCATCCATCCATCCATTCACCCACTCAGTCAGTCCTGGGAATAGTTGATGGGATCCATCCATCCATCCATCCATCCCTCAATCCCTCCGTCCCTCCATCCCTCCCTCCCTCCCTCCCTCCATCCCTCCATCTATCCATCCATCCATCCATCCATCCAGTCAGTCAGTCAGTCAGTCAATCAGTCCTGGGAATGGTTGATGGGATCCATCCATCCATCCATCCATCCATCCAGTCAGTCAGTCAGTTCTGGGAATGGTTGATGGGATCCATCCATCCATCCATCCATCAATCCATTCAGTCAGTCCTGGGAATGGTTGATGGGATCCATCCTTCCATCCATCCATCCATCCATCCATCCATTCATCCAGTCAGTCAGTCCTGGGAATGGTTGATGGGATCCATCCATCCATCCATCCATACATACATCCATTCATCCTGTCAGTCAGTCGTGGGAATGGTTGATGGGATCCATCCATCCATCCATCCATCCACCCATCCATCCATCCATACATCCATCCATCCATCCATCCATCCATCCATCCATCCATCCATTCATCCAGTCAGTCTGTCCTGGGAATGGTTGATGGGATCCATCTATCCATCCATCCATCCATCCAACTATCCATCCATCCATTGATCCAGTCAGTCAGTCCTGGGAATGGTTGATTGGATCCATCCATCCATCCATCCATCCATCCATTCATCCAGTCAGTCAGTCCTGGGAATGGTTGATGGGATCTATCCATCCATCCAGTCCTGGGAATGGTTGATGGGATCCATCCATCCATCCATCAATCCATCCATCCATCCATCCATTCATCCAGTCCTGGTAATGGTTGATGGGATCCATCCATCCATCCATTCATACAGTCAGTCAGTTCTGGGAATGGTTGATGGGATCCATCCATCCATCCATCCATCCAGCCGTTGATCCAGTCAGTCAGTCCTGGGAATGGTTGATGGGGTCCATCCATCCATCCATCCATCCATTCATCCAGTCAGTCAGTCCTGGGAATGGTTGTTGGGATCCATCTATCCATCCATCCATTCACACAATCAGTCAGTCCTGGGAATAGTTGATGGGATCCATCCATCCATCCATCCATCCATCCCTCCATCCTTCCATCCCTCCATCCCTCCATCCCTCCCTCCCTCCATCACTCCAACCCTCCATCCCTACATCCATCCATCCATCCATCCAGTCAGTCAGTCAGTCAGTCAGTCAGTCCTGGGAATGGATGACGGGATCCATCCATCCACCCATCCATCCATCCATCCATCCATCCAGTCAGTCAGTCAGTCAGTCCTGGGAATGGTTGATGGGATCCATCCATCCATTCATCCATCCATCCATTCATCCAGTCAGTCAGTCCTGGGAATGGTTGATGGGATCCATCCATCCATCCATTCATCCAGTCAGTCCGTCCTGGGAACGGTTGATGGGATCCATCCATCCATCCATCCAGTCAGTCAGTCAGTCCTGGGAAAGGTTGATGGGATCCATCCATCCATCTATCCATCCATCCATTCATCAGTCAGTCCTGGGAATGGTTAATGGGATCCATCCATCCATCCATCCATCAATCCATTCAGTTAGTCCTGGGAATTGTTGATGGGATCCATCCATCCATCCATCCATCCATCCATCCATCCATCCATCCATTCATCCCTCCATCCCTCCATCCCTCCTTGCCTCCATCCCTCCCTCCCTCCCTCCCTCCATCCCTCCATCCCTCCAACCCTCCATCCCTCCATCCATCCATCCATCCATCCATCCAGTCAGTCAGTCAGTCCTGGGGATGGTTGATGGGATCCATCCATCCATCCATCCATCCATCCATCCATCCATCCAGTCCTGGGGATGGTTGATGGGATCCATCCATCCATCCATCCATCCATCCACCTATCAATCCATCCATCCATCCATTCATCCACTCCTGGGAATGGTTGATGGGATCCATCCATCCATCCATCCATCCATCCATTCATACAGTCCTGGGAATGGTTGAAGGGATCCATCCATACATCCATCCATCCATCCATTCATCCAGTCCTCGGAATGGTTGATGGCATCCATCCATCCATCCATCCATCCATCCATCCATCCATCCAGTCAGTCAGTCAGTCAGTGCGTCAGACCTGGGAATGGTGGATCGGAACCATCCATCCATCCATCCAGCCATCCATCCATTCATCCAGTCAGTCAGTCCTGGGAATGGTTGATGGGATCCATCCATCCATCCATTCACCCAGTCAGTCAGTCCTGGGAATAGTTGATGGGATCCATCCATCCATCCATCCATTCATCCCTCCATCCCTCCATCCCTCCATGCCTCCATCCCTCCCTCCCTCCCTCCCTCCCTCCATCCCTCCATCCCTCCAACCCTCCATCCCTCCCTCCATCCATCCATCCATCCATCCATTCACCCAGTCAGTCAGTCCTGGGAATGGTTGATGGGATCCATCCATCCATCCATCCATCCATTCATCCAGTCAGTCATTCCTGGGAATGGTTGATGGGAACCATCCATCCATCCATCCATCAATCCATTCATCCAATCAGTCAGTCAGTCAGTCCTGGGAATGGTTGATGGGATCCATCCATCCATCCATCCAGTCAGTCAGTCAGTCAGTCCTGGGAATGGTTGATGGGATCCATCCATCCATCCATCCATCCATCCATCCAGTCAGTCAGTCAGTCCTGGGAATGGTTGATGGGATCCATCCATCCATCCATCCATCCATCCATCCATTCATCCAGTCAGTCAGTCCTGGGAATGGGTGATGGGATCCATCCATCCATCCATCCATTCACCCACTCAGTCAGTCCTGGGAATAGTTGATGGGATCCATCCATCCATCCATCCATCCATCCATCCCTCCAACCCTCCGTCCCTCCATCCCTCCCTCCCTCCCTCCCTCCATCCCTCCATCTATCCATCCATCCATCCAGTCAGTCAGTCAGTCAGTCAATCAGTCAGTCCTGGGAATGGTTGATGGGATCCATCCTTCCATCCATCCATCCATCCATTCATCCAGTCAGTCAGTCCTGGGAACGGTTGATGGGATCCATCCATCCATCCATCGATCCAGTCAGTCAGTCAGTCAGTCAGTCCTGGGAATGGTTGATGGGATCCATCCATCAATCCATTCAGTCAGTCCTGGGAATGGTTGATGGGATCCATCCTTCCATCCATCCATCCATCCATCCATTCATCCAGTCAGTCAGTCCTGGGAATGGTTGATGGGAGACATCCATCCATCCATCCAGTCAGTCAGTCAGTCCTGGGAATGGTTGATGGGATCCATCCATCCATCCATCAATCCATTTAGTCAGTCCTGGGAATGGTTGATGGGATCCATCCTTCCATCCATCCATCCATCCATCCATTCATCCAGTCAGTCAGTCCTGGGAATGGTTGATGGGATCTATCCATCCATCCATCCATCCATCCATCCATACATCCATTCATCCAGTCAGTGAGTCGTGGGAATGGTTGATGGGATCCATCCATCCATCCATCCATCCATCCACCCATCCATCCATCCATACATCCATCCATCCATCCATCCATCCATCCATCCATCCATTCACCCAGTCAGTCAGTCCTGGGAATGGTTGATGGGATCCATCTATCCATCCATCCATCCATCCAACTATCCTTCCATCCATTCATCCAGTCAGTCAGTCCTGGGAATGGTTGATTGGATCCATCCATCCATCCATCCATCCATCCATCCAGTCCTGGGAATGGTTGATGGGATCCATCCATCCATCCGTCATTCCATCCATCCATCCATCCATTCATCCAGTCCTGGTAATGGTTGATGGGATCCATCCATCCATCCATCCATCCATCCATCCATCCATTCATCCAGTCAGTCAGTCCTGGGAATGGTTGATGGGATCCATCCATCCATCCATCCAGCCATTGATCCAGTCAGTCAGTCCTGGGAATGGTTGATGGGGTCCATCCATCCATCCATTCGTCCAGTGAGTCAGTCCTGGGAATGGTTGATGGGATCCATCGAT